>NW_025780830.1:0-43577 GCF_021130785.1 Homalodisca vitripennis
TATGCTGCGCTCTTACTAGCAACAAAGGGTAACACTAATAATGATAGTTTTTAAAATTTTTTACCCCTATATGTTTTATTGAGCTGTTACGTTGACATATCTATTTGTTCCTTAGTCATTATTTCGTCATTGCTTTTGTCCTATTTTTATGGCAAAAATAGAACCGAAAAATATTATAAATTTTCATACAATCCTAGTTAATTCTGAGTTTCTCTAATTATTTTTTATCTAAATCTACACTTTTACACCCTGCAACTCTTCCATTTTTGGAAGGACATTATATTACCATTTCCTAAATAAACCGAATATCCTACTATAAGTAAAACATTATCTTCAGCGTTATTCCCTCCTCCTTTAAATCGTCATGTTTCTAATCAATACTTATTTTTTTCCAAATATGGGTTAAATAAAATTATACGTCTCCTTTAAAAAGTTAAAAACTCTTTTCTTGAACTCTTTTTCCACTATTTACGACATCAGTAAATGATTCAATTCATAACACTATTTAAAAATATTCCAGATAGTCTCGTCAAATATTTTTATATTATACCTTAACTTTCTAATTTTTATTTCTCTCTAATTGTATAATATGCACAAAGTTTCTCATACTAATCAATATTTCAAGTCTTACTGCTTCTATTCCACTTGTGACTGCAGCATAGTTTATCGCCATGCATATATACGTAAATTTTTTATGTTTTAAATGATGTTTTTTGTATTTTAGACCTATAGAAGAGGCTGAAATTCAGTCCACTTAAAACACTGCATTTCCACTAATTTAACTCTTAACAATGGAAACAAGTCCAAACTTCTGGTAAAGTTCTAATATCTATCAATATAAAATTTTGTATTTACTTTTGTGATGTGTCATAAGATGATATCTTTGATATCGAAAAGGCCTCACCAAAAATAATAAAAGTGTAAATATTGGTTTATTGTAAAATAAGCTATCAATATAAGTTTAATATTTTTTTAAATAGCTTAAATTCTTTTAAATAACAATATGAGAGTCGTCCTTCCTTCGCATGAAAATAAATTTAATATTATTAAAAGCTTATTGGATAAACTAAAATAATACATAAGCCCTCCCCTCTCCAAAATTTGTAATAAAAATGTACGATTTGCATAATGAGTTTAAAAAGGTTTACCAAGCCTCATAATAAGCAGAATAAGTTTTCACATTTTTATAATCGGCTCATGCTTTTATAAAGTAATACTTCTTATACAAAAACGAGTTTATTTACATTAAATTATTTGTTAAAAACAAAAGGTATGTTAAGAGATTTATAAAACAATTTTTGATGTCAAAACGTTAAAACTTTGTACTTAGAATTTAAATTCTAAAACTTATACATAGCACAATAAGTTTTGGAATACTAAAGTACCAAAACATTATTAATTAAGGATGTAAGATATTTTTTATAGAAATCATGTGTACATAAAACATTTTGTAGCCTACATATTGTTTAATAAGATTGTAAAATTTCAACAAAGATCGACTTCTAATAGTGGATTAACAATGCGTTAAATGACCTTAATATGGATTTATTTAATCGCATTATATTAAGATTTTTGAGAGAACAACGTGTAAATAAAGTTTGGCAATAGTTAGATATCAAAGTCGGGAAGTAAAAGTGCAAAGATGAAGAAAGTAATAAATCTGAGAGACAAGAAAAGAACACACCATTGTACACGAAAACAATGTTTTTTGTTATTGTTGCAGATCTGATACGGACTTCATGTTTAGCTACCAGAAATGGAGATAGGTTCCATTGGAATCATGTTAACCATTGGGTAGTGCGGTAAAACTTAGTTTAGTCTACGACGTATGGACATTGATAACTCGATTATACTACAAAAGTTATGATTGTATGAGTTCAAAAATAGTTGATTGTATGGCGTTTTGATGTCACATACTATATAGTAAATAAAATAACAACTCAAAAAGCTGTGTGTGTACCTACTTAAGATACACTTTAGATTATGTTACTATTTAATAGTTTAAAAAACAAAATTGTGTGGTATTTTAAAACCATTGAGCAATTTTGGTATATTAAAATAAAATCCTGTTCCAGGACATAATTTTCTGTTATCGCCATTTCTGTAACTGAATGATAAAACCCGCAGAAAAGTGTCTGGTTCGTTAGAAAAACGATTTAATATAAACATTAAACTAGGGTCAAACTATATTTAGGTTAGTATTTTATATTATAATAGTGTGTTTAGATCAGGTTTTTTATTTTTAAGTATTTATAGATTAAAACAAGGTATTGTGCTTCTATACTTGTGTTAATATATCATGTTGAACCCAGTGAATTATTTCATAGGAAAATTCATTAATTTTTAGATCTATAGAACATGAAGGATTCTAGTTTTATTATTACTATGATAGAAGAATATTAGTTTATCTCTTTACCAATAATTTATTCATAATATTATGATGCACGTACAACACGTTTCTCTTTTAACCGTCTTCAGGAACTAAAACCAAGTTGTATATATAGGTCTATTAGATCATAAAATAATATGAAAAAGAAACATTAACAAAGAAAATTGAAATGCATAATTAATAAGGTAGAATTTGTGACATATGACTTTGATATTATAAATTCACGTGTTTACTTAAGTTATCAAAAATTTTAATCCACTTTTTAGATTTTGTTACGGTCTTGTTCCAAGGTTCTTGGGTTTTTGCACAAAAATTTATGAGAAAATTTTTTCTTATTTTTTCACTAAATATGCTTCTTCACATTTTAAATTACGCATCGAACCATACGCCAATCAAATGTTGCTCCGTCTTTTTACGTTTATATGCATAACTTTGCCGTGTCAATAGAAGTTATTTTTGAGCCAATGTAATCTTTCGCGCATAGATTGTATTGAATTTAGTAAACAATATTGTTTTTATTCACAGGATATCTTCAATTATTCTGTAGGGCTTATATGGGAAGTTTGTATTTTTTTATTACTTGCGAATGATTTGGATGTGGAGCATAGGTTGCCTACTAAAAATCTGTGTTTAATACAAGGATGTGATCCGACTGTAACGGTTTCTTGTTCCTTGTGTTTATTGTGTTCGGGTGATTTTTTGGGTGTACTAGATTTCCTTTAAAAACTAAATGTTTTCTGAATTTTATTTTTGAAATGTATTTTTAAATGTTTTTTACTTGAAGCAGAGATATCCAATAAACCGTATAATACTCTATGATTATTTTTAATTCTTATAAAGTCATATGTGGTATTTTTTTTAAACTTTGGATTATCATTGTCAAAATTTATTAATTTGTTTAATTTTTATAGTAATTTAGTTTGTGAGAATGACCTCTGTTTATAAAATGCTGAAAATAAATCATCAGTATATTTTTATATGATTAAATGTTGTGCTCTTCTTACCTAGCTCTTTGTAATATTTTTTGAACATGGGACGGATCTCAATTGTCATAATGTATAATATATTGAAGAGTGTTTGGTTTTTTTTTTATCTTGATTTTAGTTTTTCAAGTTGTGATTTTCAAAATTGAACATAGCGAACATATCGAAATCCAGAGATATATAGCAAGAGTTATATCATTGCATATTATTTTACATATTTAATTTCGTAAATTGCCTATATAGATTGAAAGGCGAAAATGGTCTGACGTAAGAATCAAAAAGTTTAAAGTTCAATAATAACATTTTTGGGGATTCATTGGTAAGACAGTAAGAAGCTCTAAGAGCCTTTTCTCACCCTAAAAACTTTTCCAATCGGGATCTTATAAAGTTGCAGATTCAACCCTCATATACTTTCAAGGATTTCCTTTAAGCCTTGGAATCCTAAAGACCTTCTAGCGTAGATTAGAATGTCCTCATTCCCCATTGAATGTTGATGAGTACTAATACAAGTATTTGATTTCCGGTATTACTTAACAATAATAATAAAAAAGCAACACAAATATGCACACCTGGGTTTTATTGAAATAGATAGAGGAGTTTCCTGCTAAGAAAGAAGGCGATCGTCATCTGCTTTGGTTTTGAGGGAAGTATAAATTGGAGGACAAAGACAGGTTTTATTATGTTAAACTATAGATCTTTTAGAACATAGATAATCTGAAACATACATAAAGTTAGTACAGCTAAATATTTTTCACGTCTTATAAAATAATTTTATGTAAATGTTTTTGAGAAACCTAAATTTAGCACCGTACTGTGAATTCTTAGTAATAAGAGAGTTTTGAGTTAATTCATTATACAATATCAAACACAAAACCTATATAGAGATGTCACGGATAAGCCATTAATAGGAATTATAAAACAAATATAAAATACTTCATTATAAAGTAGTAGGGATGTTGTAATAGGATAGTTTACAACCTCTGTGGTGTTTTTTAAAGTTATAAAATATCAACAAATCTCAGATGACTGTACCTTTTTTTGCAATATTTCTACATATGAATAAATGCTAACGGATGACACATTTACATATTTGCTATAATCAATATTGATTTGCAAATAAGTTTTAAACAATACTTGAGTAAAAATAAGCGAAGTTTATAGATAACCAAATCATCTAACGCGTCTGAAACAGCGTAAGATGAAAGACGCTGCAATAAAATTAAGGTGAACTAGAGCTAAACTGAATATTCAAATTGAAATAACCCTTTCCTACCATAGCTACGTTATGTGTAGAAAACTCTGTTCCTCCATTTTGCTTTGAGATCGTGCCTATCGCATCGTAGTGCACATAATCGAGCACCTGATGAGACAATGAGACCGATATTTCACCTATTTATTAGTGTCTATGATGTGGAAACGATGTAGTGGTAAGTATGAGTCTATCGGAGTCAAGTATGAGACATCGGCAATAATACCGGACAAAGCCATAAAAGGAAGCTGAAATTAGGATTATGTTTGAGTGAGATATTCCCAATACTATACACTTTGCCCATTTGTAGCGAAGTTTGAAACATTTTTTTAATTTAAAAGATGTTAAAGACAAAGGGATTATTGTTTCAGGGTTAAATCACGGCTTAAGTGACTGGGATTCCGATTTTTGTAATCAATGGATAGATTGTTCATATATAGTACAGTATACATAAATAATATTGCATCTATATAGGCTGCCCGATAAATGTCCTTGCTTTATTATAGTAAGTTACTATATCACATAGACATATTTTAAATTTTTTAACTATAAATAATACAATAAAGTGAGAGTACCACACTCGGGAATAATGTACCTACTGTAATCCGTCCTAATGTTTCGCCTAGGCTGTTTAATAGAAAAAGGAATTTTTCCTTTTGTCTCAAGCAGGAATGTTGAAATTCCCACTAAGTTTTACTAATTTGCAAAAATCCCAGGTGGTTCAATATAACGGAATCTTTTACATTTAGAAATACAACCGAAGTGTGTTATAGTAGCCATAAATTAATGGCCATTGTACAGTATTTATCAAATTAAGTCTTATCTTATTATTATTTGTGTTCCTTGTTAATTAATATACATCTGTGTTTTGGGAAACAGTCTACCTCAAACATATATAAATAATAAACCAAATTTACTTTTTAAGTAACTTTCCATTTCTAAGGCAAGTCTCCTGATTTATCGGATATTACTAATCAGGACAGCCAGGATAATTCAACATGCTAATGTTACTTTGGTGAGAGGAAATGCATTAAGTAGTTTGAAAATATACAAAATGTAGGCAGGCGGGAGCCATCTGGCTGGATAGCAAACGTACTTAAAAAATACGTTTAAACTCACTGTGCTGAAGCCTTATATTAGCAATTATTGAATTAAACAAATTTTATTAACCGACTGAAGTTATGCAAATATCCAAATAAATTATTTTAACATATTTAAATAAAGAAAATTATCATTTATAACCGTATTTACATAAAATTATAACATGAAAGTAAAAAGTGAATATAACAGCACTAGCTTAATTTATATACCGTGTGGCATTGTAATGAATAAAAACTAGAACGTAATACTCCATTAATAAATAACCCAGTCATCAGAAAAGTATTATTCTATAGCTTGAAATTATCTCCATCATTGAAAGGTACTTGTTTTATGGATTATGCCACAAACGGTCAGAATAAGTGCATTAAAAAGGTATACAAAACATTTATTATTTCAAGCCAAAACGGAATCTGTTATTCTCCCTACGACTACGTAAATTGCTAAACTAT
Source organism: Homalodisca vitripennis (assembly GCF_021130785.1). Taxonomy (NCBI): domain Eukaryota; kingdom Metazoa; phylum Arthropoda; class Insecta; order Hemiptera; family Cicadellidae; genus Homalodisca; species Homalodisca vitripennis. Next base: position 6,172 of record NW_025780830.1, read on the forward strand.
TTATCTTAAACTCGAAGGTATAAATAGGTATACCTCAATAAAACCTGTGAAATAGTATACTGTAAATTGTATAAATAGAGAATATTGTTTGTATTAAGAATCATAAAAGGCATTATAAATAATAATATTTTATAGTTAGCATTTAGTATTTAAGAGCAGCATTAAATTACTTTAAAATATTCTCATTTAGAAATGGGATTTATACATATTCAGTGTCGATTTAGTATGGCTCCTCTCTCATTTGCATTAAACATCTGGTGTAAATCGTTTGGTGACCCTCCTTACTAAAGGTATAACAAGAATTTTCATACGGTTTAAAACTAGGCGATACTAGGAATAATACAAAGTATTCTCTTACGTTTCCGTCTACATAGTGCCTATAAATAATTAAATCGAAATTACCAACTAATAGTCTGTACCAAATGCAAAGTAAATGACTTTTAGTCTTATTAAATTTATTTTCCGTTTGTATGTCTGTGTTTGATATGATAGAAACTATGCATTTAAATACAGGCTATTAAGTTTATAAGAGTCTAGATTTGCAATGTTTTTATTTTAATCAAGACCAATTTGAAAATTTTTTAAAAAGAGTATATATATATATATATATATATATATATATATATTATATATATATATACATACATGAAACGAAATAAAAATGTTGTTTTATTGAATATTATTCATTTAGATAATTGCTTTTTGTAGCAGTTAAGTATACAAGCACTTTGTTTTTAATTTTCTATAAACGCACTATAACATATGGTTGAATGTATAATATGTTAATATTATTTTAATTGTTATCATATTTCTCCAAAATTTATGTAATACCAATGTTTTATTTTTGTAAAAGTTTAAATGTTTTTTTAATAATGTGGGTGTACTTTAGAAAGCCCTATATAATTAGTTTAGTTTCAACCTAAAAATTTCATTTATACAAGGATATTATCATTATATCATTTAAAATTTCATGTAAAAATATGTCTATTTTGCTGGAAATATTTATTCTTAGTTAAATATACATATATCTTTTTCGTTACTTATTACAATAAAATAATCATTGGAAAGTATACGTAACGTGTAACCTTTTTAACATTACCAAAATAGCAACAGTAAAACACTAGAAATATAGCAATTATTGTAGATAGTATTAAATGTAGTAGATTTTGCATTTAAAAGACTCCTTAGCACATCCCTATAGACATTGTGTGTATATACTTTGTGAAATATTTGTAGTGGAGATGATTTTACCTACCAAAACTATGCTATATACGTTTATAATAGTTGTAATGAGTTAGAATTAGTTGATAATTATCCCGTTTGTCGTATAAAATTTTAACATCATAAATTTTGATCTGATCTACATTATTATTCTCTGAAATTTATAGTTCCAGGTATCTTTGTTTGCCGCAATTTGAACATTTTAGATAGTGACTTATTCCAGCGTATGATGACATTTACTGGTGGCGAGAGAAAAGAAGAGACCTGGCCCGTGCCGGCGCACAGCTGTGTACTAGTGTGTTGCCGCGCGGTAATTTCAGGCGCTTCGCCCCACAGCCAACCCTGTGAATTGTTTATCCTAGCAATAGAACAGTGAAACAATAATGGAATTACGAAACAAGGCGCGGAAACATACTAGTAGTAGCGCCTGCAAATTTTAGATAGGCCAGGATCCAGGTCTATTCTTTTCTCTCGCCATCAGTACTATTACATTTCCAATGTTAGGTTAGCTAAAGTGGAAACAACACAGCCAACATCTGTTGTACGAGGGGAGGAGTGATATTGCAATAGCTCGTGGGCGCCAGATATTTAACCCCCCTCTGGGATTGACCTGCTCCTTAATCGGTGTGGCATTTACATAAATGAAACTCGTGCAAAATTTAAGGTCTATATGTCCAGAAAAATACAATTCAATTCAAATTATTTTTTATATAAGGAAATACCTGTAAATAGCTACAACTTAAGGAAGCGTCAGTGCATTCTGGAACAAATTCGTGTAACATACTAACGTAATCGTGTAAGTAATAGTGTAACGTAGAGAAAGAAATACACACAAGTTAAACACTAAATATTTTCCAGCCCCTAAAGCGCTGAAACGATTTCTTTAACACAGTGAGAAATATAGTATTAAAGATGTTACAGCCCACTGATTGATAGGGTTTAACCAATTCTCAGATAATAAAATATTATATATTATTATGAAAATATATATTATTTTAAGAAATGGATCTGTTGGCTATTTAATTTCAACCTAACGAATGCATTAATCCAAAAATGAAAGGTTATTCATTACTGCACCTAGCCGATTAAGCCCATTAAAATGTGTTACTAAACTGCATTATATTGTATTTCTTTTTATGTAGTTTTCCTATTCTGCAGGACTAGATTATTATTTAAACATTTATCATGGTTGAACCAAGAGTATTCTCGACTCTCCTTTTTGTGGTTTACCCACCGGTCAGTGAAAAACTAATAAGAGATTCACGTAATACAATTTATTTACTATTGTTCATAAAATATATTATCTGTATAACATTAAAAATAACATTGTGCAAAATGTAACTTTTTAGTTGCAAATGTATTTATTTAATTACATTTTAGTCGTATTTTCGTACTATCCTTAATGTCCTTAGTAATATACGAGTACATTCCATTCATGTAACATGATATTGGAAATGCATTTAATTTAGTATTTTATCAACAAGGAAAAAACTTTAAAAAATCCACATAAAACTGAAATCAACAGAAGTTTGAAATTGGAATTATTAAGCTAGATTGAACCACTGATAATAATAAACTAATTAAACATTATAAATATATTCCATGCAAATTTATTAATGTTTGTGTCTTTGACATTGCCTTTGATCTTACGTGTTGTCTTAAAGCTTTTCGTTGAAAACAGTGTACGATATGTGATAAAAACAAATATGAAGAAAAATTAGGGTTAATGTTTATATGGAAATTACTCAAGCAAATAAATAGCAATATTAAAATATTTATGAATTTTTAAGTATTATATTCTTCCTATGTATAAAAAATAACACCTACAAAGTATGTTTTACGATAAGGAGTTTTTTTACAATACTAAAATAGAAAATACAACTATACGGAGACTTTGTAGGACAATAAAGGCTATTTACATATTCGTTGCAGGTACCAAGGAAGTCTAACAGTGTTACATTATGTGGGGTTATGTTACGTTATCTTATGAGCTACTTTTCCAATAGTAATCCCCGACCACGAATTCACGCACCAATATATTTGTAATTAGATCTACCAATACAATTTTGGAGACCTCATAACACTTAATCGCAGATAAAACTCTTAGAAAAGAATGTCCGAATGTAGGTAATAAGTCCTGGATACAGTTTTGTTACGTTTTCTGACCTATTAGTTGGTAAATGTTAATAAAACTAAATAGATTTGGACATTTCTTTACTTTATTTAAAAAAACTAATAATTAAGATCAGTGATAATGGTAATAAAATGAATTTACGTATTCAAAGATACGTGTGTTACAACTTGGTAAAGAACACCATTCCGTGTTAAAAAACTTTGGCGATATACAGTATTAATTATTTTTCTAATATTAATTAATCAATCTACGAATAATTTTTTTAAACTGCATATTATGCTATAACAGGTAAAATATTGTAGCGTTTTTTTCTATTATTATAACATCATTTTTATTATATCCGTGAATATCCTAAAGTAAAACAATTTAAGTGCAATTTAGTTACCCAAGACTTGTAATTAGATTTTTGAAAATAGTATTACACGGTGTTGAAACAGATATAGTCGCATGTAGGAACTGAAAGAACTGTCTTGTCAGTGTCTATAGGGATAGCAAAGGAAAATTTTAGGATTATGGCCCGATTATATTACAGGATTTTATAATACTCTGTAAAATATATACACATAGATATATAAATGATATATATATATATATATCATATATATATATATATATATATATATATATATATATATATATATATATATATATATAAGTAGATATGAATATGGCGGTTCTAGCTCACTTTTGGGACAGACAGAAAATCAAGGGAAAATACTGTTTAAAGGACAATAAACGAATCTGTAAAATCAAACAGTAAGGCGGTTCTAGCTCACTTTTGGGACAGACGGTAAATCAATGAAAAATACTGTTTAAAGGACAATAAACGAATCTGTAACTCACGAATGAAAAATTACCGAATCTATAGCTGTTTGCTTCTACTTTCTTGAGCTGTCAAATCAATCTATTTGAAATGTCTGCTACGACGAAAAATCTTCTACTCTACAAAATTGATAGTAACACAGTCTTTATCTTTAATAGTCTTCTTTCCAGTAACAACCAAGTGTAATTTTTCATTTTCGTTTAATTCTTTAATCTTTTTCTCATCCAAAACAGTCAAAAATCTGTTCGGCAAGTGTACTTTACAATCTTCCAACTCGGCAATTATTGTAAACCCGAATTTATCTTTCATTTTCTCCAAATTCAAGATTCTATATCTCTTTTTTTTTCCAATTCCACTAATTTCTTATATTCTTTGAATCTTAGTTCACCAACCTTATTCAACTCTTGTAACAGCGCCGCCATTTATTATAGAAAAATCTTTTAACTAAATTTAGTTAAAAGATTTTTCTATAATAAATAGAACAATCTGAAAACATTTGACCAGAAATTGTGCTGATTTGTGTCAAGTTGTCACAAAAATCACTACTTCTCAAAATTTTAGTTTACAAATTTTTGCTCTTTAAATATGGAGCGGAAAAAGATAGAGTGCCCATACTGCAAAAAAAGACATTTTTGAACATCACTATACTCGACATTACAATTCGAAAAAATCATTTGAAGAACAAAGAAATTTATAATAAAGAATTGAATTATTTAAGACAATGGGCTAAGGAGAATCAGATCGATGGTCACGAGAAGATGTACAATATAGAAAAAATTGCGTGAATTAAAGAAAAACTTTAAGGAAGATAAAAAAGATCTCAATCTATTTAATGATGAAAAAATTCAATCAATCGCTGAAAAATTGTCCATAGAAACAAATGATAAAACTAAGTCTGAAATGATCGAAGAAATTGATAAAACTCTTAACGAAAAACCTGAAAATATCATAGATGTAGAAAGTTTTATCCTCAATACACGGTCTTTTCAAACAATACATTTTAACGAATTTAAACGAAAATTTCATGTCAATTTACAAATATCTATCAATTATGAGGCCAGAAATTAAAAGTTTAATAGAAAAATTTCAAGAAACCGTTAAAAATATGAAAGGTTATTTATCTTTAGAATGCGAATACGAACGAACTTTAGTGAACGGTGAACCACAAACTTGTCCTATGTATTTTACTATAAAAGCGGATGAAATCTTCGATGTGAACGACTTTATTACTAAGCAATTTAATAAATTAACACATCGAGAACAAACGAATCATCCAAATAAAGGTTCTGGATGGACATTAAAACGCTGCAAACAACTAGTTTTGAGCCTTAATAAACACGAATTTATGAACGCAGGATCATATATCGATTTACCACAAGAGATCAAAGTAAAGAAAGCTTGTGTAAATATCAAAAATAAAGATGATTTCTGTTTTGTTTATTCTATCCGATGTGCTATGGGAAAACCCGAAAAGAATGCTGACAGAGCAAAGCAATACGAGAAATTTGTAAATGACGAGATATTTTCGGGCTTTGAGTATCCAATGTCTTTAAAAGATATACAATTATTTGGAAAACGCAGCTCCAATTCCAAGTACAAATATCCAAAAATGTCTATAAATATCTATACTTATGACGAAAAACTCAACATTGTTCCATTACAAATTTCCGAAGTTTATAATGCCGAGTTAGAAATCGATTTATTGTATGTTAAACAAGAAGACAAATCTCATTATGTGTTGATAACAGATTTAAATAGATTAGTGAGTTCTCAGTTATCTAAACACGAACATAAAAAATTGCTATGTAGAAGATGTTTAAGCCATTTCTACAAATCTGGAGATTTAGCAGATCATTTAGAAATTTGCAAGCAACATGAAGTTTGTAAGCCAATTATGCCGTTTCCAGGTCAAACAACAACATTTACTAATTATCAAAAGAAATTTTCTCATCCTTACGTTATTTATATGGATTTTGAAAGCATATTAGAGAAGATTCCCACATGCAAAAACAATCCACAAAGATCGACTACAACCAAGGTTCAGAAGCATATTCCTTATGGTTTTACTCTATATTTAGTTTCGAATGTGACCAATCGTATGTACAAGCCGATATGTTATCGAGCAAAAAATGAAGAAGATTTGCCAAATGTTCCTGCAAAATTGTTTGAAGAACTCAATAAATTATCGAAATACATAGCTACAAAATATAATTCTAAGAACAAAAAACCTATGAAATTAACTGAAGAAGAAGAAATTTCATATCAAAATTCAAAACGTTTGTCATATCTGTGAATGGTCTGCTTATGATGTTGAGTCAATTCAGTATGGTTTTACTCCTGATAGTTGGAAAGATAAGAGTTATAATAAAGTGAGAGATCATTGTCATTTAACCGGCAAGTTTCGAGGCACAACTCATGCATGTTGCAATCTAAATTTGAAATTTCCTCAGAATATTCCCGTTTTCTGCCACAATATGTCAAATTACGATACTCATTTGTACATAAAAGAATTGGCTAAACAATATGGAAATGTTGATTTGATTGCAAACACCGATGAAAAATATATAAATTATTCTGTAAATTCTGGATATGGCTATGAATTCGAAGGTGATAAGCCAAGAAAATTCATCAAGTTTTCGTTTGTAGACACGTTCAGATTCATGGCCTCGTCTATAGAAAAGTTAGCTAAAAATCTAAAGAGAGAAGACTTCAAACATACAAATCATTTTATACAAGATGGAAGAATATTGAATGAGATAATAGAAAGACAGCCAAATGACGACGACGAGATTTTTAAAATTCTATCTGGAAAAGGAATATTTCCCTATGAATTTATCGACAGTATTGAAAAACTTGATTACACAGAAGAATTGAGAATTCAAGATTTCTATTCACTTTTGACAGATGAGAGCATATCTGAGAAAGATTTTCAACACTACTTAAATGTTTGGAACAAATTAAAAGAGAAAAATCTAGGAAATTACTCTGATCTCTATAACATTCAAGATGTTCTATTGCTCGCTGATATCTTTGAAAATTTTAGGAATATTTGTTTGAATTGCTATACAGGTAAGCTTGATCCAGCACACTATCTAACAGCTCCCAGTCTTGCATGGGATGCTATGTTAAAATTAACGAAGATAGAATTACAATTAATTAGTGATTATAATATGTATTTGATGATCGAAAAAGGTATTCGCGGAGGCATTTCTCAGTGTATTAAACGATATGTGAAAGCAAATAACAAATATTTAAAAGATTTTGATAAGACAAAGCCCGAAAACTATTTACTCTATCTCGATGCAAACAACCTTTATGGGTATGGTCTTATGCAAAAACTGCCGTTTAGTGATATCAAGTGGATGGATCCTAAAACGTATACAAAAGAAGAGTGGCAAGAAACAATTTTAGAACTCACTGGCGACGAAGATTATGGCTATATTCTCGAAGTCGATCTTGGATATCCAACAAATTTACACGAACATCACAAGGATTTACCTCTTGCTCCAGAACATTTTAAAAACAAACTTTGCACAACTCTACTGGATAAAACTGAATACGTTGTTCATTCGAGAAATTTGAAGTTCTATTTGGAACAAGGTATGATTTTGAAACATGTGAATAGAGTTATTGCATTCGATCAGAAGCCTTTTTATGAAAGAATACATTGATTTTAACACAAACATGAGAACCAAAGCTACAAGCGACTTTGAAAAGGACTTTTATAAGCTGATGAACAACTCAGTTTTTGGAAAAATCTATGGAAAATGTGAGAAACAGATGTGATATTAAGCTTGGAAATGAAGAATTTTCAATGAAACAAGCTAAGAAAACAAATTTCAAATGCTTTAACATCTTTGACGACAACTGTATAGCGAGTCACATGTACAAACAAAAGGTTAAATTTAACAAACCGATTTACATAGGATTTTCAGTTCTCGACCTCTCAAAATTGCTAATGTACGAGTTTTATTACAACAAATTAAAGAAGTTTGATCCAGATTTGAATCTGTGTTACATGGATACAGACAGTTATTTTCTAGAATTGAAACGAGATCCTTTTTAAAATTATTAAAGAAAATATAGAATGACTTTGATACAAGTGATTATCCAAAAGATCATGAATGTTTCACTACTAAAAATAAGAAGGTAATAGGGAAATTCAAAGATGAGTTAAATAGCGAAGTTTTAGAAGAATTTTGTGGTTTAAGGTCTAAGATGTACTCGTACAAATATCTAGAAAAAAAACCCAGTTAGGTTGTAAAGGAATTAAGAGAAGCGTTGTAAATAAAACAATAAATATCGAAAACTTGAAGAAATGTTTGTTCGAAGATAAAGAAGAATTTAGGGAGATGACAGTCATCAAAAGTTATAAACATGAGTTGTACACTGTTACCATAAACAAGCTGGCACTGAACGCTAAAGATGATAAGAGAATTGTCCTAGAAAATAAGATCGATACAGTACCGTATGGCTATAAAAATGAAGCAAAATCTGATATATTAGACGAATTAAATAAACTTGGAAACTTTGATATGTAAATGGAAGATGATTTAATTCACTGTCACAAGTGTAAAAAGAAAACGAAAAATATTGATTCAAAAATCGTTCAAACTCAAAATGGATTGTATAGAATTGCTGCAAAATGTTCAAAATGTAAGAAAAACAAGAGTAAGTTTATAAAGAATCCAAATCCAAAACCTGTTAAGCAAGAATTGAAGACTAAAGATGAGATAGAGATTGAAGCTCGAGAAATTCATGCACCAGTACGAAAAAAGTTTAAAAAGAGAAAAATTATAACATTAGGAATTGACGATTTATGGGCAGCAGATTTAGTTATAATGTCTAACTATTCAGATCAAAATGATGGATTTAAGTATATGTTAAATGTTATTGATACTTTCTCAAAATATGCTTGGTCAAGAGCTATCAAAAGAAAAAACGGCAAGGATATTTCAAAAGCTTTCGAAGATATAGTAAAAGATGCCATAAGGATCAATCACAAACCTCCTAACCTACTTCATACAGATAAGGGTTTAGAGTTTAAAAATAAAGAATTTAACGATGTTTTGAGGAAATACAACATTACGATTTATCATACTGAAAACGAAGAGAAATCAAGTATTGTAGAGAGATATAACAGAACTCAAAATGAGAGAATGAAAGTAATTTTTGAGATTAATAAAAACTTTAAATGGATCGATATTCTTCAAAAAATCGTAAACAATTATAATGATACAGTTCACAGCACAATCAAAATGAAACCGAAAGACGTAGATAAGGATGCAGAAAAGGAGTTATTAGAGACCGTTTTCAAGTATGTTCCACCTGAAATTCACACGAAAACTAAATTTAAAGTCAATGATCATGTAAGAATTGTTAGTAAAAAACAAACATTTTCGAACAAATATAAGAACAATTGGTCAAGAGAAATCTTTGTGATTTATCAAATTAATAACACAGATCCTGTAACTTATAGTATAAAAGATTTAAATAATGAAGAAATAACCGGAAAGTTTTATGAATATGAATTGAAGAAGTCAAAACTGTAATATAAATTTTCTATATATAAATGGCGCATCAAAAGAAATGTACAAAGTGCAAAGAATTTAAAGATTTAAATGAATTTTATAAAGATAAAAATAGGAAAGATGGAATGCATTATAATTGCAAAGATTGTGAAAGGGAATATCATAAAGAATTATATGATAAAATAGAAAAATTAACTTTGGAAGATAAAGAATGTCTTAAATGTAAAGAAACTAAAAAAATTTCAGAGTTTAATAGTGATCACTATAGTAGAGATAAGAAAGACTCATATTGTAAAGATTGTGTAAAGAAGAATCTTCATAGATTATATTATGAAGATACTCATTGTGAATGTGGAAGAATTATAAAATGGTTAAATAACTATGAAAAACATTTACAAACCAAATATCATAAGTTAAGAGTTTAACATTTTCATCGTGTAATAATTTGTTCTATATAAATGGAGTCTCAAAAGAAATGTACAAAGTGTCAAGAAGAGAATAGAAAAGACTGTTATTGTAAGGAATTATACGTTAAAATGAACAAATTAACTTTAGAAGAGAAAAAGTGTTACTTTTGTAAAGAAATTAAAAATATTTCTGAATTTAATAACTGGCAGTATAGTAAACATAGAACAGATGCTTTTTGCAAAGATTGTGCTAAAAAATTTTCAGCGAAAGTTATAAAAACGAAATGCCTTGTGAATATGAAAAAAAGATTTTACAATGGTTACCTAGTTATGCTAAACATTTACAAACAAAATATAATAAATCGAGAGTTTTTAGTAAAATTTAGAAACATTTTCATCGTGTAATTTAGATATTCTATAAATCAGTCGAGATTCTGCCATATTTGTAGTAAAATGATTTCCGTTGTATAAAATATTCAAAGATTCTTTCATTTGGTTGTAGAGATTGATAGAATTTGGTTCGTCATCAATGAACAAAATCTCTAATTCAGGATAATTTATTTTTAGATTTTTTAATCGGTTTGGTATTTCTCGTTTCTGAGCTCTGATAACGTAATAAGGCCATTCCCACATGTGATTCTTCTTAATTAACACAAAAACATGGTGTTTTTTCTTATCAAAATCTTTACATACCATATCTCTCTTCATTAATTCCATTCGCAATTCTTGATTCTCTATTTTCAATGATTTCATTTCATCTTTAATTTGCAAGTGTTTAACTTCGTCCTCTAAATATTTAATCTTGTTTTCAAGTTTGTACCCACCAAATTTTCTAATGGAGGGTAAAACCTCTTTTGTAACCCACTTTTGAAAGGTTTTTGCTTCTAATTTATTAGATCTTAGTATTAAAGAATAAAATCCAGATTCATTAATGAAAATAGTGTCAGGATGAAGATTTTGAAAGGGTCTATGGCATAGACTCTTGTAATTTATATATTTAAAGGCTATTTTCTCGTCATTATCAATATTATTTATGATAGCTTGTCTAGTATTTTCATATTGTAAAATTTCTGCAACATCTTTAGCCTTAAACCAAATTTCATTATTTTCGTCAACAATCGTGCAAATGTCTTTATTATTGAATGTAAGTTGATTGTTGAGTAGGTTCACAACTGACTCCATTTAGATAGAAAAGAAATTTAACTAGTAATTTTTAATTTCAGTATAAAGTCCAGATTCATTGATAAAAACAGGGTCAGGATGAAGATTGTTAAGGGGCCATTCGAATAGCCCCTTGTTTTTAAAGTAAAAATATTGAATTTTGTCATCATCATCAACTCATTTTTATTCCTTTTTCAATCTTAAATATATTGTTGTTTTACTCTCATTATTTAATAAATTTCCCTCAGAGTCTTGTATAGTTAGAACGATTTTTTGAATTCTTTTAATATTTTTTCTAATTGGAATATAATCGATTTCATTCGGTTTTTCACTGATTTTTGATCCATAAGCAACATTTGGGAAAAAAGTGTACAAAATTTCAGATTCTTTGTGTAAATGTTCGGTATGATTTTCAAAACTAGGTTCAACGAGATTACAGTGCACTTCAATTACATCAAACGGTCTAAATTTTGGCGTTTTATTTCCTAAATATACCTGATTTGGCTCAATAGTTTCTTGAACAAACCCTAACAAATCTACAATAATTGCTGAAAACATTATTCTTACTGGTGATTTTATTTGAATTTTATTAGAGAGATAATTTTTTTGCATTTCAAACTTGTTTTCGTCAAAGTTTAAAGATTTATCTGATTGTTTGAATGTTTTCAGATAATTTTTAAGGGAATTTTTTATTTGATCGAAAGTATAATATCCTTTGTTTAAACCATAGTATTTTGTTATGTTCTTCTCACTAAATCCTATACAATAAGGAGAACTTTCACTAATATTTATTACAAAATTGTCAGAATAAAAACCGCTTAAACCGATAAAAATAATTTGATTCTTCCTCTAAGTGTATAGGATGTTCCAAGTTTAAAACTAATTTAGAGCTTTCTGAAGTCAACTTGAACAGCTTCATTTTCGCAAGCGTTGCTTCAAGATGAAAATCTTCTATTTAAATGGAGAAATTTATAAAGCAAAAAGATCAGATAAAACTTCAAAACGTTTGAAGAAAATAAGAAAGATCAACCAATCAGATTGTTAATTGTTGGTTCAAGTGGATGTGGAAAAACAACTTTATTATTGAATTTTATCTACAATAGGTTGATTCCTTATTCCAATTTGTATGTTTTTAGTAAATCTTTAGAACAAGACGCCTATAAAAAATTACAAGAAAGATTTGAAAATATTGAGAAAAACTTAAACAAAAAAATATCACATTTTTATAATGCTTCTGAGGACATAGTTCCGTTAAGCGAATGTAAACCCAATTCGTTAATCGTTTTTGATGATTGTATTTTAGAAAATCAAGACGTTATTAAGGAATATTTCGTAATGTCCCGTCACAAAAACATATCTTGTATCTATCTTTCCCAATGCTTTTCAAAGGTTGATAAACAAGTTATAAGAAATAACCTGAATATGTTGTGTATTTTTAAGCAAGATGATCACTATTCGAGAAAGATTTATAACAATTATGTGGGATCTGATATGAGTTTTAACCACTTTATTGAGTTATGTGATAAAATTTGGAAGGAAGACTACGGATTTTTAACTATTAATCTAACTTTGAAGCCTAAAAATGGTAAATATCTGAATAAATTTTCTAATATAAATGCTGCTCAGTGGTCTGACAAATCTACTTGATAAAATATTTGTTACAATTATTTTTTATATTATCTTTAATTTTTATTTACATTATGAAAATAACAGAAAAACGGTAAATCTGTTCACGTTCCACGTTCACGTTCCACGTTCACGTTCATGTTTCACGTTCATGTTTCACGTTCATGTTTCACGTTCGTGTTTACGTTTCACGTTCATGTTTTACGTTCGTGTTTACGTTTCACGTTCGTGTTTCACGTTCGTGTTTCACGTTCCACGTTCACGTTTTACATTCCATGTTCACGTTTCCACGTTCCACGTTTACGTTTCAAAATTTTCCTAAATAAATGGCGAACGTAACTTCAGAAGAAGCAAAAAAACTTGATCAAATAGAAAAGAAATTAATCAAAGAATTTAAAGAACAGATTCGAATTGATGAAAAAGAACAAGAATTTATTCAAAAAATTAATCAACCTGTAACATCTGCAATAAAAAATGTTGAGGGCAAAATTGAAATTGTTTTAAGCGATAATCAAAATTTGATGAATTTGGTTCCAGTTGTACGACAATTTGCTGATATTTCGATACCAGAATCTGAGTTTGAATTGCCAAAATTACCATCTTCAACACCATTTAGACCTCGAATCATTGAAGACTCTACCATAGTTGAACCAATAAGTCCTGGAACAACGGATATAATAATTGGTGAAATTGGTAAAAAATTTCTTCCTAGAGCAAAGGATGATAAATTTGGTTTGTATTGGGATAAAAAAAAGAAAAGTTTTATGATTGGAAATTTACCCGTGAATTTTGAACATAATGATATCATTATTAATGAAAAAACATATGAAGGAACTCAAGGTTTATGGAGATTATTAACATACTATGACGCTCCAAAAGATAATTTATATTCTGAAGAAGATTTGAAAAAGTATACAGAAATTTTATGGGAATCTGACTCAATTTACAAAAATAATGATCCATCTACTAAGAAGCCTAAGTCAAGTAAAGGTAAAAAATTTGGGAAAAAAAAACGAATCGAAGGATCAGGTGTAAGAAAATACAATGATAATAAGATTGAGTACAGATATATCGACGATTTGACAAAACTCGATGGAATTATTAATTATATTTATGCTCAAGAAAAGGCTGGAAACAACAATTTTTTGAACGAAAAGAAAGCGATTAAAGATTTTATTTCGAACAAACTTGATGAAATGATTGAAAAACCTGATGGAATTAAATACTTGAAACGAGTTTTGCCGGCAATAAGTTCATCTATGATTGAGGGTAGTGGACTTTTGAATGATTTTATCAACAATTTACCTTTTGAATTACACGTACCAACTTATCAGTATCTGGGGCCTGGCACAAAACTCGAAAAAAGACTAAAAAGAGGAGATCCTGGTATAAATAAATTAGATCAAGCTGCTATGGAACACGATATTTTTTATGCAAAACATAGAGACACAAATTCCAGACATATCGCTGATAAAGTTTTGCAAGATAAGGCAATGGATAGATTTTTTATCAAAAGATGCTAGATTAGGTGAAAGATTTGTTGCGCTTCCAACAGCTGGAGCAATGTTTTTGAAGAGAAAACTAGGAATGGGAATCGAAGAGAACTTGAAATTTTAACTATATAAATGGAGGTGAACGTAAACTTCAGCAAAAATCAGACAGAAAAAATAAAATCCGCTTTTAAGAAGAAAATACCCGTTAGTATTCAATTTAAAATAGATCAACTAAAAAATGGCGAAGATAAGATATTTTTAACAAATAGACAATACAATAAACTCGAAAAACATAAGAAAAACAATAAAGGAACCAGAATAGAATTTTCTTATAATCAGTTGAAAGAACTTAAAAATGGTGGTCTTTTGAAAGATTTATTAGATTTTTGAGAAAATATTCCAGTTGTTAAAAATGTTGTTCCTAATGTTCGTAAAGCTGCTCAAATCGTTAAAAAAGATGTGATTCCTATTGTTCGAAACATTTTAAATTGGTTAGATAAAGAGTTAGAAGATGTTACAGGATCTGGATTAGATGAAAAAACTTTGAAATCCGTGAAATCAAACATTGAAAAAAAAATTTAAACCTTTAACATCGGGGAATTGGAAGAAATCTGCAAAAATATTAAACATTTTAGAGGAATCTTCATGAGAGATACATTACCTGAAAAAGTTAAGAAATTTGAATGTGGAATTGTGAATTTAGACTCGATTATGGGAAGTGGAACGCATTGGATTTGTTATTATAAAAATGATAAGAATGCATGTTATTTTGATTCGTATGGAAGAATTGAGGACAAACCACCTATAGAATTGATTAAATATTTGAAAAAATCAAGCGTCTACTACAATGATTCTCAGATTCAAGACTATAAAGATCCCCCAATTTGTGGTCATTTATGTGTTTTTGTTTTGAATGAAACTGAGTACTGGTAAAGATTTTAAAGAAGTTGTTAACAAATTATTACTTAATAAATATGGAATCACAAAATATTTTTGACGTATTTGGAACACAAATTATTCAAAATGTAGATAATAGTTTGAATTTTGATAGTTTGAGAAATGAGTTTGATAACAAGTTAGAAAATTTATTACAAAACCTTCCAGATTCAGATATGTTTGCTGTCGAGATTGAAGATTTTAAAGCAGAATATGATAACAAACTTGCAAATTTCATGAGTTCAAATGAAGTTGCTGATAAAATAAAAAACATTGGAAAAAGAAGTTGATGATGGTGTAAAAAAATTATTTACCAATTTAATGTCTCATATCGAAAAAGCTGATAAAATTACTGAAGCGATCAAAGTTGAAAAGAATTATGTTAGTTTGGCTAATAAAAAAAGAATTGTCGGTGTTCGACCTGGTATTGACAAACATGATGTTGTTGTTAAAGAACAAATTTTAAAACCTCTAAAATTATCAGAAAACATCGATATTGTTGATTTACATGATCCGAATGTTAAAAATGCCTTAGATTTTAAAGGAAAAAGAATTAGCAGTGTTAGTAAAGGAATTAATCCATTTGATGTTGTTGTAATGATTCAATTAGAAGATCCTATTAAAATGTTTAATGAACTAAAACAAAAATTATGAGAATCATAAACAGCATGTTAAAGATTTTACAACAGAAGTCTATGAAAAACTTGATGAAAGAAGTAAAAGATCAGTAGACGATGTTGGTGAATTACTTGATAAAGTAAATAAACTAGAAGAAAACTTTAATACATATAAAAATAATGTTAATGAATTAGTTGGTGAAGTAATTAACAAAATTCTGGAAAATTTTGATACACGTTTCAATGAGAAAATACACTTTTTTGAAAATTTTGGTACACGTTTCAATGAGAAAGTAACACATAATAATGAATTACTTAAAAGAATAGATGATCAATACTCTTTATATCTCGATAAAGTAAATAAACTACAAGAAAACTTTAATAAATTTAAAGAAGATAAATCTTTTGAAAACATTGATAACAGATTTAATGGATTAGGCGGCTATGATGACTAATTTTCCTTATATAAATGGCGCTCATATATTGTGTGAGATGTAAAGAAAAAACTGCAACAAATGATATAAAATACTATGCAAACATCAATGGAGTTAAGAGAATTTCTGGAAAATGTGCTGAATGTAACTCAAAAAAGAGTCAATTTATAAAAACTTGATTTTGAAATTTTTTCCTAATAAATAGAGATGGCGGGACATTACAGTGCTTTCGATCTTTTTATCATGCAACACGAAAGAGATTTGAAAAAAGAACATTGGGATGACATTTCTCAAAAATATGAATTATCCGAAGATATGATGAGATTATACGTAAACAAATTGAATTGGTATAACATTGCAAAATATCAAACTCTGTCCCCAGAGTTCATTCAAGAAAATATACATTATCAATTAAAAGATCATATGTCTGTTCTTTGTCTCTATCAACACTTGAGTATAAAGTTTTTGGATGAAAATAAAGATACAGTTGATTGGAACAATATTATAGATAGCGGTTACTATCCTGTGCAAATTTTATTGAAATATGTGACCGAGATCGCAAAATTTAAGGAAGAGAATCCTGAATATGACGAAGTAGATCATTAAAAATGACTCTAATCTTTTTAATTATTTTACTAAAATTTATATCTTTTCTTATAAAAACGTACATTAGATCGATGAAAAAATGATACATGATGTTTAAAATTTCTAAATTTTCTCTTATTAAATGGCGGACTACAGAAAATATGCTAGTGATATTGAAAGGGCGGAGTTTAAAAATTTCTATCCAATTAGTAAACAACATTTGAATGAACCGAATAAAAGAACTGAGTTTAATATTGATTTTGGAGATAACTTTTGCTCGTCTAACTTCCAGTTTTATATTTCTGGAACTTTAACAAAACAAGATGGTCAAGCATATCTTGGAACTGATAATGTTAGATTAATCGATAATTTTATACAGTTTTTATTTTCTAAGATTGAAGTAAGAAAACACAATAAATTGATAGAAGAAGTCGAAAACTGTGGCCAATTAAGCACAATTAAAGGAAACTATTTCGTATTCAAAAAGTGATGTTATTTCTCAAACTTCTAATGGCTTTGAATCAGATTTTAAATTTGGTGTTTTTGAAGCAGCTGGAAATTTACCTCATTTTGGATTAGGATTTTTTGAAAATGTTTACTATTCCGATCTATAAAGGAGGATTTTATCTAAGTTTTATAAGAGCAGAAGACGATGATGTGATTCTGAAGACTGCAACTGGAAATGTTATGCCTGTTGATGGAAAAATAACAATTACAGATTTTTTTATTAGAGTTCCAATGATTGATTATAAAACCACGAGTAAAATTAGATTGATTGATGAAATTACAAAAAGTCAAAACATTATGTTTAATTTTCTAGATTGGCAATGTATTGAACAAAAAGGTATTTCCGGAACAACTTATTCGTTCGATATTACAAACATTTATAGAAATATCTTCAATCCCAAGTTCGTTATTATAGGTTTTCAAACAGATAGACAGAATAATCAAGAAAAAAATCCTTCAAAGTTTGATAGTTTGGATGTAAAAAATATCAGAGTAAAATTGAACGGTTCTTATAATCCAGATGAATTACAAAATTTAAACATTTCCGGAGGTCTTTTCAGAATCATGTATCAGATGTATCAAGATTTTAAGAAAGTTTACTGTAATAATAAGGAAATGTATTACAATCCTAAAGAATTTTTAGCGAATAGACCTATTTATGTCATTGATACAACAAAGAGTTTGACAAATATTTCTGGTTCAAAGAACGATATAATTATCAATATGGATTTTCAAAAAGCTGTTACAAACTCGACATGTTATGTGGTTGTGGTTTCTGAGAAATTTTTAGCCTATGATGTGATTAAGAACGATATTAGAGAAATTCAGTAAAAATCGCGTTATTTTCACTATTATTCGTCGGATAGTTTTAAAACTTTACAGAATTGTTAAAGACATTGATAAAAGTATTCATTTTAAATTGCAGTAAAAAACTTTGAAAAATAGTGATGATATTAGGAAAAAAACTATTTCAAGGTCATGGACCGGAAGTGATGATTTTACAAAATACTTTAATATTTACTGAACCTATATACCAAATTTCATCAGAAAAGCTCCAGTAGTTCTCTAGATATAAGAGTTTAAATATAAGGGATGATTGGGGTAGATTTTGAACATTTTGTTATTTTCATGAAATTTTAAGTAGAACTCGCTTGTTTTTGAAGTTTCAGATTTGTCTGATAATTTTTTATATTTTTTTATGAATATTAAGAAATAGGGGATGATTTCACCCTTATGGATAAGTTAAGTCGAAAGATTTAAGTATTTACTATATGTGTACCAAATTTCATTAAAATCGTTAGAGTGGTTTTTGAACAACAAGGTTTGAAAGAAATATTGATATATACTTATTTAATATACATTGGAAACTATAACAGTTCTAGGGAATTGAGACATTTCATTTTAACATGTTGGTAACACTACATCTCGTCTTCATCTCTTGCTGTGCGTTGGCCACGTATAGCTAGCCATGTGTGATCCTCCTCTATTTTAACGAAATTTAACAAGATATATCATTATTTAGAAGATTCTAATGTATTTGCAAGTTGAAGAAAGAAGATATGGACTTTATAAAGTAAGAAGATTGCTGTGAAGATCTGTGTTTCTTGTTAAAAGTGAAGTGAAGTGTTCCACTGGGCGTTGTCCTTCATATTTAATAAGTTTCTATTATATTCTCGAAGAAAGACATTACAAGAAGATTGTGTGTTGAATTTGTGTAGACATTCTAAACTGTGATAAAAACATTGTGTGAAAATAGTGTTCATTTGTAATACAGAATTAAGTGTTTTTACAGTGATTTCATTGTCGCACACGGCGTGTGCAAAGCAAGGTAATTGTTTGGTGTCACTACTGTCCTTGTACCACACACGGCGTGCGCAAAGCAAGGTCAAGCGTTAGTGGTACAAACGCTCTCAGCAGACGTCACAAATCTAGAGTTGATTGAAATAAAACATATGATACCTTTCTTCTTATCCCATTCCCAATTTCTTAGAAGTTAAGTAGATATCGCAAAAACACGCACACTAACAACACTCATTTTGTATGTCTTTAACAATAATTGATTAAATTCATGTTATTCTCTTTCATTCCTTCTAATACTTAAAAAATATACTCTTTCGCTACTGAAAAATCTCGATTTCTTCCGTAATAATCTTTGTAATCATAGACAAAATATCCTAAATAGTTGTACAATAGAATGAAATTATTTCTATTTATCTCTGTTGTAGAAATGTAAACATAAACATTTGTGCTGAAAAATTTATATCTCGGTAGACTTAGTTCCATAATCTCCATTTATAAAAAAATCTTTTTTTGTTTAAATGGAAGAGTACAATGCCAACTGTTACAAATGTTATAATAGAGGAGAAATTATTGATAAAAGATATTTAGTTTGTAGAGATTGTAATTTAATTTTGTATGAAAGACCTAAACCTAAGAAATTTCGAAATAAACTAACACATTTGAATAATCTGCTTATGAAATTACAATACGGAGGTGAGAAACAAACAAAATTTGTTACAGAATTTAGAAAACAGAATAAAAATTTTTACTTATCTCTTGGAACTATTGACAAAATTATTTTTCTTTTCAAAGAATACATTAGGTTTGTAGGTATCGATACACACGTTTATTATGAAAAGATATTACCTGTATTTTTTCATTATCTGGATGTTGAATTTGTCTACGATTTTAAGCCTGAAATCTTTGATGATTTTATAGTACATTTGGAGAAATTAAACGAAGAACCTCATGAAAAGAATGCGGTTTTACTCACATTCTCCCCGACTTCTCGAGTGATTGTTAGCAAATTTCATTTTTTCCGTCTTTAAATTTTTTCTATTTAAATGGAGTTCTTGAAAGAGTTAAATGATATTGGAGAATGTAAGTTTAAAGAGTATAAGAAGTTAAATGAATTGGAAGAAAGGAAGAAACATAGAATCTTGAATTTGGAGAAAATGAAAGATAAATTCGGGTTTACAATAATTGCCGAGTTGGAAGATTGTAAAGTACACTTGCCGAACAGATTTTTGACTGTTTTGGATGAGAAAAAGATTAAAGAATTAAACAAAAATGAAAAATTACACTTGGTTGTTACTGGAAAGAAGACTATTAAAGATAAAGACTGTGTTACTATCAATTTTGTAGAGTAGAAGATTTTTCGTCGTAGCAGACATTTCAAATAGATTGATTTGACAGCTCAAGAAAGTAGAAGCAAACAGCTATAGATTCGGTAATTTTTCATTCGTGAGTTACAGATTCGTTTATTGTCCTTTAAACAGTATTTTTCATTGATTTACCGTCTGTCCCAAAAGTGAGCTAGAACCGCCTTACTGTTTGATTTTACAGATTCGTTTATTGTCCTTTAAACAGTATTTTCCCTTGATTTTCTGTCTGTCCCAAAAGTGAGCTAGAACCGCCATATTCATATCTACTTATATATATATATATATATATATATATATATATATATATATATATATGTGTGTTATATACATATAGAAAATGGTATATAAAAAGTCCTTGGATAATTTAGGGGAAGTCATATCAACCAATAATACAAAGTAACTGCATTACACGTGTTAACATTTCATTTATTATCGTAAAATATTGTAATTCAATTGTACGCGGCTATTGTAAAAATAAATTTATTGTGCAATTATTGCTGATTCGCCCTGATAGTTTCTCATAAGACCGATTTAAACACGCTGGCCCACGTGCATGCAAATTCCATAGAGTAAGAATTAGCATAATCGATCACGATTTTACTTATTTAGAGATACAGCGTCGTGAAAATAAGAAGTTCATAGGTTGGGTTTTCTCGTTAAGAAATAGACTTTTATAACACAAATTTTTTAGTTATTTGTCAATTTGAACCTCTGAAGTTAATTATATGGTATCATAGAACCATATAATGATATAACATAAGTATAACATAAGTTTCCAAACTTTATAGACTGCATGGCTTCAAAGGCAAAGCGTTTGTATTGATTTCACACAAACACGCCATGTTTATATTGGAGAATAGCACTCCATCAAGTAAAGCCCAGGCTATTCAAGGAGACCGACAGTCATGCTTAACCACGTTGTATATTGCTAAGAATTGGTTAGGATGTATATTTCCTCTAGCTTGCCGCATTACTGCCTTTGAATGGTGACATTATTCTGCACCTTCAATCCCTGTAATACTTATGATACGTTCACTTGTACTCTAAAAATTGATTATTAGTGGCTACTGTCTTCGCATCCACGTACGTACACAGATACATGCTCGCGCGCGCGTACACACACACACACACTTCTGACCACATGCTATTTATTTAATTATTTAAACATATGTGTGAAAGAAATAACCGAACACAAATGTATTTAATCTTGAAAGGTGATGTCTCAATGTTGTAGTTGCTGCCTGTTTACCCATAGAAGTTTATAGAAAATGCCTACAAGAGGTGAATATTTTCCATTTTCAGTAGTTATACATACAAATTTTAAACTATTCATTAATAACTTAGTATGTAACTTAATAGAGTCCAAATAAAATTCAGGTTTAATAATTTACAGTGCTACTGGCTCTCAGTCCCTATAATATGAATAAATATTTTGTATAAGAAATTTATAAATATAAATTGGCATCATTGCATGTTGCTTTTTAATTAATTGTCGTTAAGGATATGTATTAAAGAAAATAAAGTACATGTATTAAGATTCATTAAAATTCAATTAGAATAAGGAAAGGAAAAAGGATTGAAGGTCTTTTTCAAGGCTTGAAGGGAATCATTGAAAAGAATATGAGGTTTGAATTTGCCACTTTAGAAAACCCTGATTCAAAAAGTTTTTTAGGTTAATAAAGGGTTCTTAGAGCTTCTTACTGTAATTTTTTACTTTGCATCAGACTATTTGTTTTCCTTTAGCCTAAATATAAAACTTAAAACATTACTTAGGACTAAACAAATTCAATGATATACACCTATTTTATATTTTTATCTTTATTACTTAAATATAGGGTTTTTTGCTTAAATTTAATAAGTTCTTCAGATCCTGTTTATGTTGAAATACTCGAATTATCCATTATCAATAATTCTTTAATTTCATCGAATACAACGAATAAAATGTATTTTTTATGATAGAAGTTATAAAATTAATTATATTTAGTTCAATGATCTCACTATAGTTTTTTTATTGTTTAGTATTAAAATATTTACCTTTTACTTAATCCCTTTCATTAATTATTTTATTGCATTTTCTGTTGACGACAACTTCTTACAGTATCCAGCATAAAATTTATGCTATGTCACCAACGCTCATGTAATATTATTATATTGATAGTTTAACCCAGTAAAAGTTAAAAAAAAAAAACGGGTTTCTCTATTTAGCAACCAAACTGGAAATAAAATTAAGAATTACTGTACAGACTGCGGGCACAATAAACTAAACATATAATACTGTACACAAACCAGGAAACATCGGTACAGAGTTGTTATTGTCGGTCCGATCAAGCTGCGTGTTTGGCTACCAGATATACAGATGATTCCATTGATATCATATTATCTGTATGTTGAGATTTTAAGATTTTTGATTATTTTGTGATAAAAGATATTATTTATTTATCTATCATTTCATATACATTTACTAATACTCTTTTCCTCATAATTCATTTCACTTTTTAATGAACTTGATAAGTAGCAGGTTGATCCTCACTGACATCTTTAAACCCTTAATATTTAATAAAGTAATTCTAAATATTTTTGGTAAATGTTTCAAAGAAAACAAATATTGTAGTCTTGGTTGATATAACTAGATGCGAACACAGTTTACTTTTTTAGTGTTTTTATACAAGAACCAAACTAAAGTTATGAATAAAGCAATGATACAATTATGATATACCGTAGCATCATATAACGAATACAAGCTTCATTTTTTTTAAACGTATTTGTGTGTTTTTTAATAGTATAATAATTTAAATTTAAATTATATTACAGCAATGACTATTTGACAGTTATGATCAAAATTGCATTGTATACTTATTACGACATGTGCTTTTCCATTATTTTATATTGGAATGTCTACAAGAAAGAGATTGAGCTTCTCCAACACTAGTTTTGATATAAGCTCAAATAAGACGGTACAGAAATGATAAAACATATGAAATGATAATATATTTTCATAATTTATATTTTTATATATTTATAAATTTACAGTTTATCCTTAGCCACATAAATAACAGGTATATTACAATAAGAAACTAAACAAAATCAATTGGCAATTATCACTTTAAATGGTACCTAAATGCTTTCTTGACGATTTAACAAAATTTCATTCCTCATAGTAGGATATGTTTTAAATTTATCAACCTTTATCGTGCAAGATAAGATACAAAATACGGTTAAATTTTGTTCTAATATAAATTTAAATTTTCATTTTAATATAGGCTATATCCTATAACAGTGCTTTCAACATATGTAACTGAAATACTAGTAAGATGTGTAATTATAATTATTATTTAACACTTCTAATTTTAGCTGATATATGCATGTTAAATAACATAATTCTTTGCTAAAAGCAAATCAGCTGGACGAATAGAAGGTGATTGAAATGCAATGAGCATGAACAAGCAATATGCTATACAAAGTTTTCTGTCTTAAGTGTACACTTTGTGTTTATAACAATACATTCCTCCAACCGTATTATAAATAATATAGTACGCAATGACGTATGATGAAATATTTCATGTAAAACTTTACTATTAGCTCTTTAATAGTTTATGATAAACTAGTTGATATAGAAAATGAAATTATATATAGAATATATATAGTGGATGAATAAAATATAATAATCTTTTTTTAACTATAAATTTATTCGTCAATAAAATTTTAATGAAGCAAACAAATAAACAGGAAACGAAAAAATGGTATTAGAGATACTAATAACTTTATTATATTAAACATGCATTATATACCGCTAATAACTTTGAATAATTACTAAATTTATTTTCTTTTTTTATTTTTAACATCATGTACTGTTGTAATGAGATTATATAAGTAAATTAAATTTGTAGTGATTTGATCGTAACTTTTGTCAATAATTACCAAACAAACAAAGAATCAAATTAAACTACTTAAGGAATAACCAATGTCATTCATTTATATAAAAATGTTAAAAGGGTGATGGAGTTTGAATTTGGTACTATTTTATTCACACATTTCTAGATAAAATAATTGTCTACATTATCATTATAGTTATTATAAATCGAATTCTTAAACTCGTTAATTATGATATAAATTACTTACCGGTTTAGAATTAATAATTTTCGTTTTAATTTATAACAATAAACCCGAACATACATTAACAATTACGCATACCAATCCTTACAGCAGAGCAAAGATACGTAGGTTTACAGTACTACAAGATAAGTCTTTATCGTCAATATGTGAGCAGCAAGCAATAACAATTCTGGTTTGTTGCAATACGAGAATATATCGCTGTTTGTCATGGATCGTAATTGCTGAGTTGTCCGCTGCATTTTACTGTCTCCTCTTTGTTACGTTATTGGATGATACTATAACTGAATATATATATATATATATATATATATATATATATATATATATATAATATATATATATATATATATATATATATATATATATATATATATATATATATATATACAGTGAATTTAGGATTGTTAGTCATGCTAATGTTTCATATT
The DNA here is from genome assembly GCF_021130785.1 of Homalodisca vitripennis. NCBI lineage: Eukaryota > Metazoa > Arthropoda > Insecta > Hemiptera > Cicadellidae > Homalodisca > Homalodisca vitripennis. Next base: position 31,352 of record NW_025780830.1, read on the forward strand.
TTTATTTCTTAAATTTGTTGTCACTCGGATGAAGATATTCTTTAAATCTTATGTATTTTTAAATATACTAAATGTTGATTATCTGTATGATCACTAAAAGACATTTTAATCTAGTTAACCTCTGAAGATCTTTATATACGGTACCGCTGTTGTGTTACTAACATTAAAAGTTGAATTAAACTCTAATACGTGGAATGTGATTTCATTACTAAGAATAAGAATTGGTATAATAATACCAAAATAATAAAAATTACTTATATGACATAGGATACTTCAATAACACAGTCTAGGGTTGGACTATGAACTTAAGAATATTTTGTTTTTGTTAAGAGTAAAGATATGACTTTAGCACGTACGGTGATAGCTAACACATAATCATTAAGATACGTTATTTTGTTCTTCACATAATATGAAGGTAATAAATGTTCTAAATGATTCCCATCGTTAATTAAAAATTGTATTTTAAACTTCATAATAATAACACAGGAATGCCATAGACTCAATTAGCAATGAAGTTTAGCAAGGTATATGGAGTCAAAGTGAACAATGTTTAAAAATCATAATTTGATATCATGTAGACTATTAAAATCATATGATAAAGACAAAGATTACAAACCTAATATATTTATATAATTTTAAATACTTTTCGTTTAATATGCAACTTCTTGTGCGTTGCTGTGTATGAATTTTGTGTTTTAGTGCTCCCTGAGTTTTTTTACAGGTTTCTTTAACAATGCAATGTGTTTTTACTTAAAAATAGCCAAATAATGAGCACGTGAAAAATATTTATTTGCTTTTACATATTTAATAATCTAAATTCTACCCAAATATATGCATCACCATTTATATATAACTTCTTAAAGCTATTGTAAGTTTTGGCATGTGAGGTTGTGGTGGTATTAGAGACTGGAGTGAATTTAACACGTAAAATCAGATAATGATAGCCTTATTTAAATTCAATAAAAACTGAATTACAAAAAGTATTTCCTCCGCTGGGAGTTGAACCCGGATCTCTCACTTACCGGGTGAATGTGCTACGAAAGTAAATAAAAGTCGTTTGACAGGTATTTGGTCATCCAATCATATGTTAGTTTGCTTATTTAAACGCATATGTGACAGATACGGCCAAATACAAATAAATAAATCGGAAAAAGTAAGCGCTCTGTGGTGTAATGGTAGCACATTCACCCGGCAAGTGAGAGATCCGGGTTCGACTCCCGGCGGATCATGTACTTTATACACACACACACACACACCCAAATATATATATATATATATATATATATATATATATATATATATATATATATATATAATTGTGACTATTCACAACAAGAATATACACAACCTAAAAGGAAACGAATCATAGTCTTTTTTTGAGGTGTTTGATTACTTGTATATGTAGTCTTACATACATAGGTTTACTATATATATATATATATATTATTTGTGTGTGTTTATTATATATAGCATTATATATATTTGGGTGTGTGTGTGTGTGTGTGCGCGCGCGCGTGCATCAAATATATTGTATAACCTAACTTGTTACTAGAAACGATTATGAACATTTGTTCAAGATCAATTATACACATTTATGTGTAATAGAATACTTTTGATTTTTTTAATGTTTAAAACTATAACAAAGAAGTTAGATTTTGAAATAAAATAATTTCTTCCTTCGAGTGAATCTGTCGAATTGGTGATCGAACATTCTAATAAATTCCCTCACAATATAGCCAAGCAAGTTAAATTTATTATTCCAGTGGAAGTATGTTATAATTGGTTATACAATCTGGTGAAAAGACGCTTTATAAACCCCGCTTTTGCCATTGTTATTATAAATCCTCTTAAAGGCAGTGTTGTTTGTATTAATGGACAATGCCAACTTGCAAATTAATGCCAGCTTTAAGCTGTGAGATAGAAAAAGCATTTTATTTATGTAATTATTAAATTTATTTTAGTATCCTTTACTAATTATTGTTTTAAATAAATAGTTGTTGCTAGTCTCATATTTATGAAATATAATACTTTCCAGAAATCTTAGGTAAACACATTTATTATTACTCTTCCATACTACAATCGCTTCATAAGCTGTAATCTCTGTTCAGGCCAATTTATGATTAAAATATTTAAATGTAGTCTCACAACAAAAATGGATTCAAATCGTTTAGACAATCCGAAATTTAATTAAAAGATCTATCGACATAACCTCAATTAAATTTCTCTGTAACTGCAATGTGTAATGTAATACGACAAAACTTTATCTTCTCCTAATGCTAAACCACAATCTGTATTTATTTAAATTTCAAGTTATAAGTCGTATAATAAATAAATTTATTTCAAAATATGAACGTGTAATTCTTGATTTTTGTAACGCTTCATTCAGCAGTTCAACCTTTTTAAGTTTAATCTACAAAATCTGGATTGTATCATAGTGTATTGACATACTATACTGTTCTTTGTTTAAAGTTTATTTTTGACGATGGAAGGATTTTGAAGGAAACAGTATTTTGCCGGACATTTGCCATGGTTCAGTGAAACGAAAATGAGCAGTCGTAGGTGGTTGCTCGACGGATGCAGACGTATTGTGACCTGTATTCTGTAGTTTAGTTTTAATAATTTTTGTTGTGTTTTGTTTTGTAATAAGTGCATGTTTTAGAGTTAGTGAAGTTGACCCACAACGTGGTGGTAGTGATTCCTGACTTGTTAGGTTCCTGACCTCCTCTCAACGTCTGGTATGATTTGTTTATTTTAGCCTAGATTATAATTATGTGTTAGGTTATGTATCTACCTGAAGAAGAGATCAGATCGTAGATCTCAAAACGTAATTTTTTGTTACTGATTTTTTATATCACACAACAATGGCAAATGTCCGGATAAAAAAAAAAATCCTGTTTCCTTCACCTAACCATATTTATTTAAATGTTACACCTGTTTTAAATAACATAACCAAAATACTTTATAAATATTAAAAGAGTATTTTGACAAAGTCTAATATAGTTTCATTATATGAGATAGAACATTATTCAGATAATATATTACATTTACAACAGTAATGGTCAGTAGATAAGAGAACATGCCTAAGAATAATATAAATTAGTAAATTCCTATCGATAGTGAAGATCTAATTATAATAAAAAACCTTCGCTAAATTTTTATAATCTTATTTTTGCTTTTGCTGGATAAACTTGAAAAACAATACTTTTGTTAACTATAAATAACATTAATATTATACATGATATACTTTAAAAGCATAATTATATATTATATAAATATATATTATATTTTTTTAACATTTTCATCATGGTGTTAAAGTTTTTCTTACTAATAGCAACATTCACTGGAGATAGGCGAGGGAAAACATAAAAAAATTATTCTTAGGGCTGTCTAACTAATTGAACACTACCAGACTTGGTACCTGCTATGAATACATACATAGCGTTCGTTGTTCAGGTTTCCGTAAAATGTACTTTGTACTTTCCTGTTTGGTGCCAGTTATTCAAATAATATTGAAGATACAAATATTTTATAGGTGTGATATGTTTATCTATTGAGGGAATAAAATTATTAAAAGTTAAATATGTTTGTAAAAATGGTGCTTTTTATAATTGCCATATTAGCTATAAACTTTCTTCGAAGAAATTCGTTACTATTTGATATTTTTTACTGTTTGTCGCCGATAAGATTCAATACACCATACGAGAATAATGGGAATGGCAAAGACAAAATAATTAATAAAGTTTTATGTCATACTTTCATAAAATTCGACTATATATAAGTTTATAAATTTTTAACATCATGTTTTAATTATTTTAATTTTATGTAGTAAGTTTTAAAGATATTTCCATCTTGAAGAAAATTTAATTTCAAATGCATTTCTATTGCAGAATAACAATAAAGGAATTTATATTATAATGCAAAGTAAGTAAAATAAGATCAACGACGTAATTCATTATTTAGACCTTTGCAAGCAATGTCTCATAGCGCACAATAATACAGTGTTAATTGGTTAGTACAATTTTTTTAACTAGTAAATAAATTGAATTACGAGAATCTCTCATTTGTTTCTTTACTGACTGATAAGTAAACCTTAAACTGATAAAGAGAGGATACTCTTTATTCAAGGACGATACGTGTTAATATACAAATTTTGTTCTGCAAAATAGAATATTATAAAAACAAATTTAATTTACTGTAGAACATGAATATTATTTAATGGCTGTAATCACCTAAGTGCATCCATGCATAAACTTTTAATTTCGGACTAATTCGTTCCTTATATTGCAATAAAAATAAATAAGAGCCTGTACAGATCAGTTTGTTACACTAAAATATTTTTTTGCAATAATAAATTATGTTTTAATAGCAAAGCATTAGCCAACCCTATCAATCTGCTGCATGCAAATATTTCTAATTCTAAATGTAACAGAACAAAATATGAGGTTACTGGCTGAGTGTCAGCACAGGCTATTAATTTAAAACGCAGTAGAGATTTCACTTTCGTTTACCTGTCTGTCCGTACGTTATACTGTTTGTGTTCTCATATCTCCAGAATGTACTGACACGTCTCTATGTGCACTTGACACTCGTATTTAGTTATAGGTATAACTTACATAAAAATTGTTTAAATTGAATTGAACTTACTTGAACGTGACTTGAAACTTTGCATTAGGTTCATTTCTTCATATGAAACACAGAGTTCAATTAAGGTGCATATAATGATTTAAAATTTTCACACTGCAGCGAAGGAAAGAAACAGGAACGTTAGAGACCAAATGTAAATTGGTTAAAGTCAGATGATTATAATATCCAATTATAAAAATGTGCCAATTACTAGATACAAATTAATACAAGTACTGGAAAAAGATTTCATGGCGTCTCTACTGCGACTACCTTAAAAGTACCTGGAACACAATATTTATTGGGATGTGCTATGGACTCTACGAAACTTAAACCTATTACTAATTTCTGTAGCGTAGTTATTACAGTTCAAATGTTGATTAAATTTGAACGTTGAATTTAGTTCCAGATCCCCTTTTTTATTATATCTACATCTGACCTTGTCTTATTCTTGACTCTGGAATATGGAGGCATGATCGTCTGAATAGATCCAAACGAAGTCGGTGAAGAGGAGGTTCAAACGAACTGTTACATGGTTTCTGAATTTGCTTGATTAAGAATATTCATAAGGTTTTAAAACTGGGGGAATAAAAACATTGGCTAAGACACAATTCCAGTTTTCTTCTTTTTCTTTTACACACAATTTTAATAAACAATTATATTGAACTTTATCAATAAATATTTCCGGTCAAATTAAAAATAAATTGCCTATAAATTATCTAACTTGGTTACTATTTGTTAGTCAGTATTTGTTTTGGTAGACACTATAAAGTAAAATGAAGTAAGGTTATAAGGGTAATACATCGCAAATATTTGTTGCCATTAAAATAAATGTTAGAAAACTTTTCATAAAAATTAAAATAATGGTTTTAAAAACCAATTTTAACAAATCGTTAAAATATATCTAAAAAAGAATAATATTTTATGCAATATAAAATATGATATTGAAATAAAGCTTATTTCTCAGTAAATTTTAATGCCACTACAAAGAATAATTTCATTATTCGAATTAATAAAGTTCCTTAATTTGATAACAATCAATGATGAATTTTTTTGCGGTGTCTGACGCCGTTTTAGACTTGACACCTTGAATATGGGAATCATTCTCATCTGAAGAGATCCAAAGAATGTCGGCGAAGGAGAAGGTGAAATTAAAAGCTTAAATATCTTCGATATCATAGACACCTATAGAGGATCGGTAAATCATTCACACCAGATTTGTAATAAAATAAGAGAGGAACCACACCAACATTGAATAACTATTATTATCATGGGTAAATGAGAATTCCATGTCAAGGCTGCAACTTACTATCAATTATCATTACATTGATGGTAAGTATTTATAGAATTTTATTTTTACTTAATTCTAACCAATTAATAGCATAACTAATTGAAGAATTGTCCTTCAATAGCTTATGCTTATATCATAAAGCCATAGAGACTTATATCCTAGAGCCATAAAGACATATCAGGTGGTACAATAATATCTGGTACGATACGCTCTATTCATATTATTATTTATAATTAATAAAATTAAAATATGTTCTTATGTCCTATATCATATATAAAAATGTATCTAAATAAGGCCAGAACATTTAGTAAGCTGGCTACATAAATTAAATAATATGGTTGTAAACCGTAAGAAATATGATCCAGCTTTCCATGGATTACAACATGAATTATAAGAATCGGTATTATCAGTGGCATAAAATTATTTTTATTTACAAAATGATACTCCCAATAAAAATATCCACTGAGGCTTTGGCATCTTTAAATCCTACTATTGTTTAAATTTTGACAACAAAGTGGATAGTGTAGTATTGGCAATATCCTACCCAAATATATGTGTATTCTTTTGCTTGAGTAATTTACATTTTCAAATATATACTTTAACTTTCGCTTGTTGATGTAGTCATGAAACTAAATTTATATAGATCATATTTTCATACCAAAGATAAAAACACGTCATTTCATAACATTTAGTGATATGATAATCCTGTGCGATACAATGTTGAAATCAATTCAAACTTTTATCTATTTTACAATTTAAAAAAACAGTACAATTGTTATAAACTCTAGAGTCTTAGTGCAAAAAGAACGCTACTTTATACAGTGGTGTATATTATTGTATAAAAAATTACAATATTGCTTATCTCTGATATCTCTAGACAGGTTTTGTGTTTAAGACTGTTTAATTATTGAACTTAAAATGCTGTTGTAATTCTTAACAATCTTTTCCTAATACGAAGATACGTTTGAATATTTAAAATTCTATTATATAACAAAACGACATAATAAAATGTTTGACACCACTATGTTTGTTTTCTTCAGCTTATTTATATGTAAAAAAATATTGTTTAGTATTTTTCATTCATCTCTGTGCCCTCCAATTTACATCTCCAGCAAAATCAAAACACTGGTGACGATCGACTTCTTTCTTAGAAGAAAATACTTGGTATATTTCAGGAAAACCTCAATCTAATGTTCTAAAATGAAAAATCCACCGAATTAATAATGTCTATTTCGGGTATAAAATGTATAATTGCACTTATTTATCTTGCTTTTTTGTTATTGATATTATTAAGTATTCTAAAAATAATATTCATGTAATAAGATTCATCACCATTCAATGAGACTCAGGGATAATTATAATAAACCGGTTATTAAAATTGAGGGTTGAATTTTTGTTTGTTGAACTTTATTAAACCACGACTGTAGAAGTTTTTATGATGAAAAGAGACTATTTGTGCTTCATTCTGTCATACACATGTATCTCCAAAATTAATCAGTTTTTTAGCCGTGATTACTCTGCGTCAGATTATTTTCACTGTCTAGCCAATATATTAACTAAATTAAATAAATCAAGTCAAGTTCAACGATATCCTTCTGTTATTGGCTTTTAAGTTAATAAGATAAAATAGAGTTTTATATATTCAATGTATTAGTATTTCAGAGCCTTTATAAAAAAAAATACTAAAATTAACCATAGTCATTCACTCATTAATTTCATTGTATAAAATAGCAACAAATCAGATTACAGTGTTTTTATTAAAAGGTATAACATTAAGGAAATAATTATATTTACTTTAAAAAATCAAAACTACTATAATGTCTTATTAATTATTACGAATTTAATTATGTGTCTTTGATTTCTTACTATTATTGATTATTTGTAACCTATTTTTGGTACTACAAATGTTAAAACATTATTCATCCAAAAAATCTATGCGTTAACACGAACGTTTAGGTAATGTTTTTATGTTGATATAAACTATCAATTCAGTATAAGTTGAAACAATATTTGTCAATACTTAGTAACTAAACTGTAATGTAAAAAACTATACTATCTGTACCTACGAGGGATATAGTAATCTAGATATAACAGTACTGTACACGAGCCATGGAATTTTGATACCGGGTGGTCATTTTGCGGGTCTGATCCGTGGTTCGTATTTGGCTACCAAATATAGAGGTGAATCTATTTATATCTTGTTACCTGTCGGTTGAAGGGGGAATATTTGTGTTTACTGAGTGATAAAAGTGTTATAACATTCATATCACTTGAAGGTATTGTTTATTTAGTAAATGTGCTCATAATCAATTTTACTTTTTAAATAACTTAGCATTTCCAACTTTAACATTTTATTATTGAACAAAAAAACGTTAAACATAAATTGTTCAAATAATTTATAAATTATATAAAAGCTTAATAATTTGCGGTGGAGGGAAAGGTGTAAGTTTATTGTGTTTTTAATATTTTATTAAAATTCCCAAATAACCCTTTTGTTTGTGCGCATAGAAGAACTACGAATTTACAGTGTATATTATGTCAGAAACTTAGAGAACCATATCATGACAAGTATTATAAATATTTCATTTTCTTATCGTAGGAGAACTCATGAAATTTTAATATGAATGCTTTATATTCACAAAATCATATTTCCTGTTGCATGCGCGGAATTTGCTGGTTCATTGCATATTTGATAACATTGGCGAAGTGGTTGGTAGAAATCTAATACGGCTAAAAACAGATTTATTACCAGTTCAATTTACCGTTGTTTTAAATTTTTTGGTAAATTCTTCATATAAAATGAATATTTTAGTATTAGTTATATAACTGAATTCAGGTTACATTTTAAATTTGTTTAACAATAATTAAAGTAAAGGTTTAAATTTAAGTAACTTTATGATATACCATACGACAAATAAACCAGAATAATCTTTATTGTTTTATAATGTCCTTATGATCTTTGTACAATACTCGTAATTTTATTAATCTATTAAATTTTAATTTCGCATAAAATCTAGCAATAGCTATTTGACAGTTACAATAACAATTTCGCTGTTAAGATACGAAATTTGGGTTTAAAAATACTTTATATTGCAATTTTCCACACAAAAGAAGATGGTCCTTACCCAGACTTGTTTTAATACAGGTTAAAATAAGAGGATAAAACATATTAACCGGTAACTTATTTTCTACATAAGATATTTTGCTACCTTGAACAAGTTATTAATGACAGTCAAACACAAATAATAGGTATAATGCAATAATGCTTTCTTGACGATGTAATATTACATACGTATTACGTATTACTTACGTATTATTAATTACGTAAAATAGGATAAGTTTTAAATTTATCAGGCTATATCATATAAGATATGATATACATATGTTTTAATCTTATCTGTATATCAATTTAAATTTTCATTTTTGTTTTAGGCACTGATCATTATGAGGTAATATTCTATAACAGTGCTTTCGTTATATGTATTTGACATCGTCGTAGGAGTTGTAATTATGATCATTATTGACCACTTTTTGCTGATATGTGCATATTAAATAACAAAATGCATTTTCTAAAAGCAATTCAGCTGGACAAACAGAAGGTTGTTTAAATGCATAAGGCATAAACAAGGAATATTCAATATATTGTCTGAGGTTGTGTACACTATGTGTTTATAAAAAACACTTTCTTGCGGCTTTATTATATACAATGTATTACGCAATGGCATGCTGTGAATTATCCCATTTTTAATTATACTTTATGTTTGTCATAATTTATTATAAATCGGTATAGAAGAAGAAATTTACATATCAAATATATATATATTTATATTATATATATATATTGGTCTTATAAAATTCAAATTAAATACTAATTATTCCTTTGTAACTTTATTTATTTAATTCAATAGTTTCTTATATTATTTATTAATAATTATTTAATGAGGAACAAAAATCTATAAATATAAAACAGAGTGTTCGTATATATGAACTGATAGACTCCGAAACTATCTTACCGAGAATAATGAAAATATGTATAAGTATATTTTTATTGAAAATGTTTACATGCTATGCCCGTTGACGTAACTGGCCACTAGTCGGAGGTGGAAAAAGGTTAACGTTTTCAAAGCGCCTACACATTATACACTGCAGATATGTGAGAGTTCTGTTATTTAACAGCCAAACATTATTTGAAGGCACTAAGTTATGATTTAAATTTATCCATATGTAAGTACGAATAAATTTTGTATGTATAAACTAAAATTATGTGACAAATAATTTTATATATAAACAGTAAAATTAAATAATAGTATTAAATATAATAATAACATTTTTTAGTCATTTAATCACTTTTATTAAATTCATTACATACCGCGAATAATTTGAATGAATTCCGTAAATGTATTTTCCCTGTTAATATTCTAGTACTGGTATAATAAGGTGACGTAAGCCAATAAAAAAATGTAGGTAAATATTTTTTACTATGTTTAAACATTCAAACAATGGTTTATTAATCAATATTTACTAACAAAAAAGAGTAAAAATTCCACTTTGGAAGACACTTGTACAAATACGTTACAAATATCATTGATTCTTACACAAACTATAAAAATACGGATGTATTTTGGATTTAGTTACTATTCTATTCACACATTTTCAGGTATAACGTTCTAAATTATTCCATAACGTTGATTAAAAATTGTATTATTAAAACTTGATAAAAATAATACAAGCTACTTACCATCGTAAAAGTAATAATTTTGCGTGTTTATGTACAACAAAACAACCCGGATATACATTTTTCAATGTGGCACAAGAATCCTTACAGCATAGAAGAGGAACTTAAGTTTGACCAACACTACAAGTTAGTCTTCACCAGACATCACAAAATGGGAGCAACAAGCAATAACAATTCTGGTTTGTTGCCAGTCGAGAATATATTGCTGTTTGTCATCGCTCGTAATTGCTGAGTTGTCCGCTGTATTTTACTGTCTCCTCTCTGTTACGTTACATATGAGACTCTACTTAATACTGTATGTACTGTGAATTTAAATTTTGGTAGTAATGCTAATTTATCATATTTATATTTTGTAAATTGATTGTAACCCTGATGAACGTATTCTATAAAAACTTATGTCTAATGTAAATTTTCATTATCCCTTTGATAACTGAATAAAAAAACCTTATATTTAGCTTTAAATTAAAATAATGGCGAAACCTTTATTCTTTATACTATCAATTTCCCAAATTATTATTTAATCATAATATAATAGATCCATAGATGAAGCGGAGAGAAAGAAAGCTTCACCAATCAAAGTTGGCCCAAAATCGATACACAATAGTGTAACAAGTGAAACTTGTTTAGTAGGATAAGATTATCATAAATTTTGTTATCGTTTACTATATTAAATGTATTAACTTCTATCAATTAGTCTGATGGGAGAGGATAATCTAACAAAACAGATTGTTGTTGGTCCTTTGAATTTAAGAAAATTTTATATTTAAGTATATATTTTATACTTTACCACGTACAGTGATAGCCAACCCAGGATTATTACTGTAAAACATCTTTGGTTTAATAATTATTAATTCGTATTAAATATTGGAGTGCTAAATCGTCTAGTAAAGTTATATATTAAGGTCTTACTACATTAAGTCTTCCAATGATACCATTGAAAAGAATCTTAGGGAAGAACACATTAAAGGTGGCTGTAGTTGGAGCGATTGCTTGTTTTAATAGTGTAAGCTTCATCATCCAGAAATGTAGTTTAATGTACTATTAACTACAACATTTCTGTTATTTCACTGTTGAGATACTTTATTATGGCATTAATATTTATGATAATATGAAAGGTTTTTAATTACGACTTATCCAATTTCAGGAATAAAACCTCTCAAAAGAGTTTTACTTAGTCTACTCACACAAACAAAACCCCAGAAAAGTTTTATATTTGAGTTATTTTATTACCTAGGTAGACATATCAATGAAGGAGGAGGAGCTATGTAGACATAGTTATAACAGCTATTCGGCAGTTTAAAGGACATTAATTTGTAATTACTATTGGAAAATATTGCTCAATAAGAAACACCATGCCTCGGGTTCAGTAAGTAAAGTATTTAAATAAATAGTGCTTGTTAGTTCAATATTATATATTTTAATTTAATTGCTAGTGTTTTGCAAAATATTTGTTGAGCATAAGTACATGTAAAAAATATTTGTGTTAACCTGCCATCTCCATACTTGCCTTCACAGTCCAGTCCTAATATGGAAGATGCACGATTGAAAACCTGCCGCTATTGAAATTTTTCTGTTTTGAA
>NW_025780831.1:0-30535 GCF_021130785.1 Homalodisca vitripennis
CATAATTTAATATTTTAATTCATGGAATAGAATAGTGAAACACTTAAAATTCTTTTATCACATTTGAAAATGAAAAATTTTCCATCTTTTAGATATAACAATTTGCTGATATTTATAAGAAAAAAATGTTAATGTTGGATTTTGAAATAAAAAATTATCCACATGACTTTGTTCATGACGTAATAACGTGATAGTTTCTCTTTTCAGTTGCATTGTACATAATATTAATTAAGATTATAAGAGTTTTCTAAGTGTTTTTTTATAGGGGCGATCATAATTTTTATTTGTCGTTTTCACATGATTTTCCCATAAATTGATCCCATTCAAACACCATGCTTAGTAATCCATTAGTTTTTATATTTGTACAAAGACAAAACTGATTTTACTGGCTAGGATTTTTGTCCACAGATATCAAAACTGTGTTTTGTGTTTAATTAAAATAATACTGTAACTATAAAAGTACTAAATTTAATGTTACAATTTTGTAATAAATTTATTGTAAGAAACGCTATCTTACTTAATTAAATTCTTATACAATTATGTGCTAGTCACTTTTCTCATCTGCATCATTAGAATTTTTGACACTCAATGTAATTTTGTATATAGGGTGACCATGACCTAGAGGTGAAATTTTTTGTGGGTGGTAATACAACATAAATGTAACTCAAATACGGAAATTAAAAGTTTTTTTCACTCACGCATCAAGAGAAAAATTATTTTAGTTTTTTTTTTCTATACAAATATGGACATTTGTACAAAATGTAAAATTTCTATGACATTTTAATACATTTTCTTGTACTTTATTACAACCATTGTATTCTAAATTAGATTTTAAGTGAGTTATGGATAACTTTTAATGGGTCTGAATCTCCAGATATTCAATCGATTTAAACTGTGAAGTACTCATTTTTTGACAAAATAAAAAGAAAAAGCTGACATTCATGATTTTTTTATAAAGAGACTAGTAAATGTCATAGAAAAGTGCTTCTAAACCTAAACTTTTAGAAAAATATGATACATTGTTTTGTTTTTTATAATTTAAGAACAGTTATGTGAGTTTCAATATTGTAAAACACAATATGATCAAAATTTCGCTAGCAGAACACAACTGCTTTTAGATTCCTAAATATTAATAATACAAAGTAATGTCGGACATAGTTTTTTTTATTAAATGAAGCTACACACCAGTTTAGAGTTTCATTTCAGTTTATTTTCAAAATAGCCTCCGTTCTCTCATGCAGGCTCTGGCTCTCTTTCTCATTGCTCCAACAGTCACTTTATGGCCTAGCTTTCCCCTAAGTTTTCTGTGCTGCAACATGGATCTTATTTAGAAGTTCCTTTTCATTATTTACAGATGTTGCACACACCTCAGACTTAAGGAGTCCCCACACAAAAAAAGTCCATGGGCTTGAGATCAGGAGAGATCTTCCAGGCCAAGGTCTTCTCTAACTATCCAAGATAGCATTTAGCGAAATTTCAGATGTCAATAGTAAAGTGAGGAGGAGCGCAATCTTAATAATGTCTTAGCAGTGTATAGGGTCGAACAAATCCAAAATTTGAGGCAAATTGTGTTGCAAAAAAGTCAAGATACAATACTCCAGTTAAACTTCCCTGAAAAATGTGAGAAACAATCACCAATCACCACTGCCCAAACAATACTAAATCTTCTCTGAAATGACTGCAGCTTTTGGGTTTTCAGTATTCCACAAGTGCATATTGTGAAAGTTAAATACCCCTTGTCTTGTAAAAAGAGCTTTGTCGGTCCATTAGTTTTTTGAAAAAATTATATTGTTCAATGTCTGAATTTAATAAATAGTGAAAAAAGTCTCGTCTAAACAGCATAATCATTAAGTTCAAGGCCATGCATTTTTGTAAAATTAATAAGGATAGAATTATTATTCTTCTGTAAAACATTCAAAATTGAACTTTTACTCATGCCGGTATTACCTGCAAGATCCATAGTACTAATCTCCGGGTGTTGTCTAACTCTGTCCAATATTTTGTTTTTCTGTGTTCAAATCCAATGATGCTGCCCCCAACTCACTCTGATCTTTGTGCATAGATGCACATTCTACCAAACGCTGATGCAGTCTTGTAAATACTTGTATACTGGGAACTCGCTGAACAGGATATCAGATAGTGTACTCCCTTTGAGCTGCACTAGCATTGCCATCACAGAAAACCATACACAAAATATATTTCTGCATATTTCCTGATTTGTGTACACAATATACTGTAATCACTGCCAAATAGTAAATGACCCAAATCCACTACAAATAAAAATTATCCAAACCAAATATATCACTGATGTCGACCTATCCCATGATAAGATGGGATAGTCAGATATGGTTAAGTAAAGGCTAGCTATTCTTGTTTGTTGTAATTACTACCTAGATATTTTATTTTAATCAGAATCTAACTGTAAACTAAGTCTCAATTTTCAATGTAAGTTGTGACGCTAAAAATATCTAAAACCATTTAATGTTCTGCTTGCGAAATTTTGATCATATCGAGTTTTAACACTATTGAAACTCACATAACTGTACTTAAATAAAACAATGTATCATACTTTCTGAAAGCTTTAGGTTTTGAAGCAGTTTCCTATGACATTTGCAAGTCTGTAGCATTTTTTTGTAATTAATTTTGAATGTCATCTTTTTTTTTAATAAAAAAAATGTTTACTTCTTAGTTTAAGTCGATTTAATTAATATGTTTGGTGATTCAGGCCCATTAAAGCTATCCATATTTACTCAAAATTTAATGTTAGAATACAATGGTAGTAATAAAATTTGAGAAATGTGTCAAAATTTCATAGTAATTTTACAATTTTGGCAAAATGTTAAATTTTTATTAAAAAACTAAAATAAGTTTTTTGTATTTGAGTCACATTTATGTTGTATTATAAGCCATAAAATATTTTAACACTAGGTCAAAGCCACCCTGTATGGATGAATAACTTTAATTACAAATACAAAGTGTTGTACAGTAAATAGTGTCAACAAGTAAATTGAATCCAAACTTAAGAATATATAACCTTGTTTTTTATGAAATCTTCATTGAACTTTATAAATTCAATGTTGTTTATTTAATTATTAATATAATCTGACTATATTAGTTTTGTTTCCATTTACTTAATAAGTCTGAGGTCTCACTCTATTGTAACAGTTTTTAACCGCCAGTGTTATGGCTACAGATTTCACTATGCATTTTAACATCACTATAATAATCGTATAAATATATAGTAATACTTTGAAAAAAACTTTGTTTAATTCTCACTCCATATTTATGGTTATTAATTGAAAAACAGGTAAGTTGTTTGGTATTTTGTTTGATTTAAGGAGTTTACAATTTGTGGTTTGGATGAATTTGGAAAGAGCCTGATTCTAATGAGCCATTTTGAAAATTTGATTAAAAAGTTGACAATAGCAATTAATTTGCAACTATTTATGATTTAAAAATCAGTGTTATTGGCATAAATAGATGTCATCAGTCGAAACAATTGGTGACATCATATAAATGAAGAAGGATGATCATTAATGAAAAATAAAGAAAAGGAAAATTCAATATTAGACTTTGAGGAGCTCCTGTAAAGAAGTAAACATTTAAAAAGGACAATGCAAAATGTAGACCAAATGTGGATACACTGATCACAGTGAATACTTGTAGGTGGATTTGACCAAAACAAATACACTTCCACAAGTGTTATGCAATTGAAGTTTATTTGTGGAAATTCATTAAATTCCATCGGTGAAGCTCAAAGTGCAACAGATACCCAATTCTTAAACTAACCACGGTTTAAGTTGGGCATTTCATAGGACATATAACTTCCTGTTGATAGGGGTAGGTACCTAAAGTTGATTAGAATGTTTTAATTGTATAATTGGAGGAAAACTAGACTGATGGAGAAGGTTAAGCCAAGACCCACCCCTTAAGGCTGTTTATCATGTGATCCTGATGATTACAAATAAGGAAGTGTTACTAAGGGAGTATAGATAACTTCATTGATCTTTCTCACGATCTTACTGAATTTGAGTGCACAAACTGCCTAAGATTAGAAACAAAAAAAAAGAGCTGAATGCATCTTGGCAAAAAACATATCCACATAACAAGTGTAGTATATTCAAGAAGGTCCTAATGGTTTTATACACTGGAAGGGTAATGTTTGATGGTTGAGGGAAGAGGCAATTGCTATGCACGATTCATTACTCAGCATGATTTGCAATCATTTATATGTGTACTCTTTATGGAACGAAAAATTGACATCATGGTCTTTTGTCACACTAGACAACCAGGCTGCACAGCTAGTCATGTGACCGGTCCCACCAATCTTGTCACTGGAAAACATCTTTTATATGATTTATTAAGCAGCCAGATTGTAGTCGCTGAGCCCTGTAACCAATGGTAGTGGAGCGTGGTTGTCAGCCAAATGGAGCTTAGTACTAAGCAACAAGTAGCACAGCCAGTCGGTCACATAATGCTGTACTATGCACAACAGGACTACAAGTACTCTTGTCATACATGCATAAATTCTTACTATATCATCGTTTTAACTCAAAAACTTGAATGCGACATCTGAAGATAATTTAAAATGCAGAAGGTATATGATTGGAGCCAATTTTTTGAAATTCTTTTTGTACAAGCCCGAGGCCTTAATAGTTTTTAAAGAGTTTTGCCTGTTGATATGTTAAAAAGCTAATATTTAACTAAGTAAAATTTGTATTTGTCTAAGATGCACATTTGTTTCTGCATATGTGATAGCACATCACAAATTTATATCAAAAGGATTTGAAAGAAGGCAAATACATCTGGAGCTGACCACGAAATAAGGTTCCTGTAATTGTTCTCAGAAAGCCTAAGAAGCAATTTTGCGATGAAGTATATATAATGGAGCTGAAATTAACAAACAAATCCAAAAATAGTATTTGCTAATGTTAAATAAAAGATAAAAATATCAAAAATCAACTCTGCCTAACGTAAAAGTTTCACCATATGGCATAGTTTGTGTTGGAATCAAGATATTCAGGTATGAATTTCCTGTACCTAAACTTATTCAACTCTCCATTTGATCTTTGAGAAGCTTAGGAGTTTTTTTAAGGCTAGTCGTCTCAGAGAAAAATATAGAATATGCAAAACTCGTTATAAACAAGCAGGATAACTGTGAGTCAGTCCTGAACATCCACCAACTTATTACATTCCTCTATTTATATAACCGGAATTCCGAAGAGGTCAATGACTCTCTGAAATTGAGTATCAGGTTTCTGTCTTGTTTATAGACCCTATAGTAAATACAATCAGTTAATAAGGTAATATACGCATAAGAGAAATGATTTTGCTAAGTATTTAAATTGTAGGTATTACATGGTTGAAAAAATTTTATTCATAAATAGAAAACATGTTTTATATCTACAAATGTCATGTGAACAAACTGCTAGGAATCTTTTTTTAAGAAAACTGAAGAAACAATTTTGGTACAGATGTATACCAAATTCTTTATTTTAAACTCATAGTACAATCATTTTTGTAGAATTTTTTTAAAAAACTGGATATTAACCTAATTTCATCAATCAAATACGAGTAGATTTCAAATAGTGGATAGGATTTCCATTCTTATTATTTGCTAACTTATATTTTTAGTCTCACTTGTTGATAATGTGTAATGTCCACTTTAGGTCCTTATGTAACTCCTTACCATGCTGCCATGTTTCGAACTTGCTTGCTAAGGGGATCAGAAGGTCAGTTGTGTTATTCATACATGTTTTTGATAAATAATTTATATTATCTGAATCAGGCATGCAAAAAACAGTTAGCCCTTATTGAACCCAATGGTAAGAATAGTTTTACATGACAGAGATGGGTACCTGCCATCCTTCCTCATGGGTTCTCAACACTTACTAATTTGTTTCATTATTTTACAATTTTTCTCTTAGTGAAACACCATTTTCCATAATAATATTGAATGGTGTACATGTAGATGGACTTTCTTACAAACATTTGTTTAATGTATTTTAATTTAAATACTTGATAAGAGTAATCTTAACCTGCTAATTAAATTTATAAGTTTAATGTTAGTATAATATAAAAATATTTAATGCCAATCAACCAATGGCAACACCCAAGAAGCATAAATATGTTGATACAAACCATGAATATTGTCAGTGATCGTTACTGACATATTTTTGTATCATGTAATCAACTATGAATATTTAAATCAACCATTGATTATACAATTTTGGTTGATTCCTATACAATAGAGTACTATAAATATTATTATTGCTTACAAGAAAAAAATAAATGCATGAAATTAAACCACAATTCTTTTGGCTATTCTTCCCTTGGTAAATTGGTCCTTATGGTTCTATATCACTTCTTTATTTCTGTTTATTTTCTATGTGTTCCATGATGGAAATAAAATGTGTTGCCCTCTTAATCTGTTAAAATAAAATAAACTTTTAGACATTTTTATATTAGACTACATAGTCGTTATTTTTGGTCCCTTTCTTGAAATTTGGGAGTTATCACAAAATTTACAAATAGCAACCTCTATTCCTCTTAAACTATCAAATGAAAGAACTTTTATTTTGCCACCATACAAAAAGGGGTAAGCTGATATAATTCAAAGTAAATTTACTTTCCTTTATAAGATTATCTATTAGATCAACAAAAATTAAAAACAAAGTGCTTTAGGATAACTCCAAATAAATTAAAATTTGCTTTGGTGTATTTTTTTTTATTTTTGTCCCTTTTCAGTCAATGGGTGTGGAGATTATTAGGCAACTTGATAGAAACTCTCTATCCATAACTTTACTTTAAATAACAATTAAAAATTGAAAAATGTATATAAAGTTCTAATTTGAACCAATAACAATTACCTTCACTCTCTCTATACCCTTAGAGTTAAGGTTATAATTGAAAGGTCGCTGACTCAAGTTTTCCAAGAAGGCCAATTAAAATTATCTAGTGGGTTTGGAAATGTTTCCCCTTAAAACATTTGGTGTACTTGATTGGTGATGTAATTAGTGGTACTTTGGTGTGATTAAAAATTATTCTTTATTTTTAAGTAGCACTCAGTTGGAAGGAAAATGTTATCTACACATTAACATTAACTTAGTTATGTAGTAGATTTTTCAAAAGTATTAAATTTGAATGAATTTTAACTGTTATTCTAATAAATTTTTTATTTTAGTATAAACTAAAGTATGAGATTCCAAACATTCCAAACACCCACTATTTTGTATGGGCAATAATAACAGTTTCTTATAAAGTTTAAAATTTGTTCTGTTCTTTAGTTGAAAACGTTGTAAAATAGAGGTTGTTATTTTACAACTTTTTCAACCTCCCATTTCAGAAAAAAGGGACAACAATGGAAAAAAAAACTTTAAAAACAAATTTAGAAACTAATAAATATCTTGGCTTTCAATATTTTATTGTCAAAATACACCGAGAGGGAGGTGGGCTACTTTATTTCTAGTCTGCATAAACACTTACTGTTTATTCAGCAATGCTTTTTTTTACTTAATTTAATCTCTTTCATTAATAAGTGTAGTTTAGGTGCTGTAATCTTGCAGTAGCGGTAGCGTTATAGTTAGTTTTATTGGGTTCACTCTATTTGTGCATGTTTAATAAAAAGTTGTATGCATGTTTTGCACGTTTAAAATAAGAGGTTGATGTTTAGAGTGTAAAAGAGATTAAGGTATACATGAAATTGACAGACCTATTATTTTTATTGCATTCACTACAGTTTAAAAACATGGTTGATCATCTTTTTCTCAATTCAGCATTTCTTACCTGTATTTGACAGGAGTTTCATACAGAATGTACACAATGGACATTATTTCTCTGATTCTTTGAGTTCCCATTGAGTATAATCTAGTTTAGTAGTCAAAATCAAATAAATGCTTCTGTATGTCCAAACCGAGTTCGGACAGTTGATGATATCGCTCATTGTTTGGATTCATACAGCAAATCCATTGTTGACAGGTTGATTACATTAAGAATTTTTGTCTGTTATGGATTTTTATTAAATGATTATGTAAAACTTTATAATCTCCTATATATAACAGTATATTGTTTTTTTGTATTTTAGTGAGCAGTTACAAAAATAAATTATCATGATGATGAAAAGACTACTTTATATCAAGAGTATAATTTAAAATGAATGCACTGGAACTTTTAACAAGTTAGACTACATCAAAAGTACAAATCCAATGATATCTTTGGATATCTTATAAAATTCAGTGCAAAAAATGTATATAATCAAGAAGCATTTTGGTTTGTTTTTATCGCCTCGGAGAAACTGACAGGACAGGTGGCTATACTAGTATCCACCTAGGTTTTAGCTCTATAAGAACAATGTTAAACTTAAAATTCTTTTACACCCATATTTTAAGTTGTAGTTATTTGGTATGTCTCATTTTAAAGATATGATTATTACGCATGCAAACACTTTTTAGGTTTGTCGATGTTTTTATTGGTTATCGGTGATTTAAAAAAAAAACTAAACTATTTTGTATTTTTTGTTTAAATATTATAAAAGTATACACTTTACAACAAAAACCAAAAAGTATTTGGATGCATACTAATCATATCTTTAAAATTATATATCTCCTATAGTTTTACAAACAAAAAATAAGTTTTATGTCATTCTTATTGGGTAAAAACTGAAGGTTGATTTTCTACAGCCAGCTCTCAAATCTTAAATTTCATATGATGCAGAAGTTAATAACCCCAGTGTGACATTCAGGTACAGGTGATACTTTCTTTTAAGACATGACACTTTAACCCTCCATCAGGCGCTCACGGAGGTTTCTTTCTTCCAGGTTAGCGAATAATGGATATCAATAGTCGTTTAAACTGTTTTTTTGTTTGTTTAAATATTCATACTGATTTAATTACAATGTAATATATTCATTTTTAGAAATTAAATAAAAAATTACTCTCCTATGTAATGAATTATCCAAATAAGAAATTCAAAATCTTAAAAAATTTTATTGTATAATAACAACATGTTTTTATTTTACAGAATAATGCAATTAATTGTAAAAATGTTTAACCTACTGTAATAATATATGGAAATTAACTTAGTTTTTTAACTTCTTACAAAAACAACTTACTTCAATTCTTGAGATATTATACAATTGTAATGTCAATTATTACTCTGAAATAAAAATGTATTCTTTACTACATTTTTTTTTTAAACTACACAAAGTTTCAAAACATTTTCCTTCTGGTTCTTATAACGATAGTGATCACTCCATAAACAGTACTGAAAATGTTCCCTAGCACACGGGTACTGTACTGACAAGTCTCTCGTCTTCATTCTCCATTTCACAAAATTCAAATAAAATATATTGTAAAACTTAAAAAAGAAAACCATCACAGGTCACACATTTAGGCGCAAACGGATTATTACTTCATAAAAAATTAAACACAATAAGGCGCTCATGGAGATTTCGTCCAAGCACTACAAACACAACATCGGGCGCTCACGGAGGAATCGTCCAGTCTCGCACGGAAGTAGACCTCATACTGGACAGATTTTGACAAAGATAAGCGGGAGGCTATTGTTTCGCTTCCCCGAAAGATGCTCGTGAATTACACTGCGGGAAACGACTGCCAACATCAGAAAAGTAGTACTATTATTAATAATAAAAAATACACTGAGGAAAACTCCGTTTAGCGACCGATGTAGGGTTAATACAGGTTTAACATTAGTACCAAAGTGGAAAAATCATCTAAGATTCTATTCTAGTCAACGTTTCTCTACTGCCACTTACGAGAACCATACAGTACTTGTAATTGGGAGTAATCTCATGAGCAAAATCTTGTCTAGTGTTTCACTAACCACTGTACAGACTAGGTGATTTTGTGATTATGCAGTTTTAGTGGATCAGTGATCCAAGAATTAAACATAAACACGATCATGGCCTTGCACAGTCTCAAAGAAGTGAATTATATATTTCCTGTCACACTTGGCCATTTCCAGCCATTACTAATTTGCACGTGTCGTACTGCTGTTTTGAATATCGAGGAGACTATAAAATAATCCTGGTAGGCCAGTTTATTATATGTTCTTCCTGTACTGAATAAATGGGCCTCCGGGCACCAATTGTATTGAATAGTAAATGTGACCACCAGACCTGGGACTTAGAGAATTAACATGTTATTGAATGGAAAAAATATAGAAAGCTTTGATTTTTTTTTTCAAGAAATGAAACTGCGGTGGAATAGTCACTGTTACTATCCTGGCTATCCTAAAGACAGTACATGACCAATGTGCCACATATACCGTAGCTATAGATGTATATACTGTCAGGGACACGAAAATTAGCTGTGCAATGAGGCAAGTACACTGCTGATGTAACGGGGGAAGCTGAAATTTGCAGTAAATAACATTTTACTTTCTTGGTAATTCTGATATTATATATTGACTATAAGTATTAAATAATATAATTCTTCAACTGAAATTAAATAATTCTTTTTAAAAAATTCAGCATTGTTACCCATTTATTTATTATCTGTCTAAACCTATGATGATCAACATAAAATTCCAATATATTTTAGGTGCCCTAGATAATAGGTTACGTTTCTGTTTAAGATACAATATGTTCACAACAGTAGTACACTTTAAATACCTTGAAAATAATTAAATTAAAAATAAGAACCAATTTTTTATACTAATTTGTAGTTGTTTTTAGATGTATTCTGCGGTCTGGGTCCTCCTGAAAAAAGATCCACACTTCCAAATGGGCCTTATGTATTAACGGAGGTGCCTTCAACTTTCAACACACTGCAGTGCCTGTCTATACATAGCTTAAATATTTTACCTACATTTTTGGTAAAAAGCAATATATATTTTTAGGAACTATAATGAACTGCTGGACTTAAATACTGAAAATGAATGGTTCACAGTTACCATAACAACTTTACCATAGATGTTTTTTGACATCTTTAAAGCATTCCACAAAATCATAAATAATCTTGTAGCATAGATAATAGTAAATATGTATTGTACCTTTGTGAGTACTCTAAAAAAGATTCAATTTTAAAAATATGTGTTGTCTGCTTTTTTTAATGTATTTTATACAAACTTGCTTATTGTGTTGTAATATATTGTGTGTAGTTCTACACATTTTTTGACAAGTTAGGTATATGTATTTGCTAAAGCCAACTGTCACAACAATTTAGTTATCTAAATGTGTGTTAAAGTATTACAATGTCTAGACCGGTGAAACAATTTACAAGAGTTACTGTAATTAAATTAATTAAAATAGGATAAATATCACTTGAGTTGATATACAAAGCACCAAAGTTAGTACAGTAAAGTATTGATTATTCAAGCTGTCAGGGGATTGACAAACACTTTTATCGGATTTTTAAAAACTATGAAATTAGAAATATTGATAAAATAAACTACAGATTAATTTTAGGTGCGAAAAACCGTTTTGAAATACCTGTAAAATACACTAGTAGCCAATAATTGTAAAACAATTATTGGGTAACCTATGTTATAATACAATCTAATCTAATTTGAAAATACACATAACCTTGAACTATCACAACTTTATTGTACTACGACTAAATATTGATTTTAAGCTTTATGTAAAATTCAAGTATTAATTAAGTATTTATAATAGTGATAATTGCAATATTTATGTATGTAACTCATTTATTTATTAAATTTGTATTATTTTACTGCTCTTTTCAAAGTTTTAAGTATTATTAGGTATTATTCATATACTCGGAACATACTGTCCAAAGATAACACAGTTGAACATTTGTTCTGTGGTAATATGATTGATTGAAATTTGTTGATATTTTGTATGTTGTTATCTGTGCCTACAACTGTGTTATTATTATTATTATAATGTTTGTTATTCATTAAAATTAAATAAATTTATTTTCTTCACATTCAAAAATCATTTATTTTATTTTTACCTCAATGTTAAAATACAATACTTAATTGAAATGATTCTGACAATAACAGAAACATAGTTTACACATGTATATATTTCGGCACTGTATCCACTGTGAACTAATAAAGACAGCACAGTCGCCTCTCAACTTTTTATTGCTATTGCACAGCAACTACATATCATATTTCATATAAAATTAATTTTTCCAGTGCCATGGAGCCAAAAAGCAACATTATTCTGAAATCATAAAGATGGAGCTTATATTGGTATATTGGTTATTTAATTCATAGATATTACTTAATTTAAAATAATGCCTTACTTAATACAAAACATATTATAATGTGTCTGATGAAGACAGGCTTGCTATCGATAGGCCTCACAAAATAAAAGTATAATTATTGGTTTGTGATTTTAAATTGAGTGATATATATATATATATATATATATATATATATATATACAAATATTTTGAAAGTTTACATTACCAGCCAGAGGATTAAACATAACTCTCTTTTTTTATACTTGAAATTCTTATCCCCGTAGTACACCAGGAGTTTTTTTGTCCTTCTCGTCTTTTCATTAACGGTTTTCATTGGAAAACATTCATTAAATATTAACAAGAAATTCTGACAAAAAAAGCATTGCATTGCAATTGCAATTCTAGCAAAACGTTACTGCTAATATTATCAGATAGGTCCAAGACCCAATTTAGTTTTTTTTATTCTTGATTCAAAATTAAGGCATTTATTGCAGAAAATATCTTTTACTTGTAAAAATTAATTGTTTTTTAGTTTTCTCAGGTAACTGACTGGAAATAAACAGAACTATGATCTAACCACCCCATTTCAAAATTTATTTTGTTATTATCCCACTATACATTTTATGCTTGAGAAAATATCTATGCATGACATTGTGACATCTGTAATTCTGGTTGGTGTCAAAAAATTATATAAAAACCCCATTTTGTGCCAGAATGTTCTAAAAAGTTTTAACACTATTAACATTTTCATTCAAAAAGTTGATATTAAAATCAGAAGCCACTAATACTCTGTTTATTTCTATGTTGGCTAACCAAATCCAACCAATTCCATATTTTATTTAAAAAGATTCTGAGGAATTTGATCAACAGTATTTAGCTGGATGTGGAGTTATATAAATAGACGCTATTAACATTATAATCAATTACATTTATAAAGTGACCTTCAAAATGAAAGTCAGCCTTGAAACATCTAGGGTTAATTTAAATACCACTAGTGAATTACAATACATATTCCAATAATTAATTTAATTTTGCGAGGCCTTTCTGAATCAAGGATTGCATCGTCAGGCAACTTCACAAATGAATAAATATTTCCAGTGCTCCAAGAATGAGCATTTCCATCTAGGGTTAATGTTTTCTTCAAATTTAATACCAGTTTTGACCGCATGATCCACCTCTAAGGGTTGTTTTTTCTTACAAAGTAAGATGCAAATTTAAACCCCTTTAAGTATTTCAAAATTTTAATATTTGATTCATTTAGCTAATGTTCATTAAAGCAAATAATAAATATATCTTTCCCTTCATGTTTAAGACAAATTTTTAAACATGATCCGCCGGCTGATGGATGGCCGACACACAACTCAGATGACCGATACATGACTCAGATGGCCGATACATGACTCAGATGGCCGATACACGACTCAGATGGACCGATACACGACTCAGATGGCCGATACACGACTGACGATACACGACTCGATACAGTACATAAAAAGACCGATACACGACTCAGATGACCGATACATGACTCAGATGGCTGATACACGACTCAGATGACCGATACACGACTCAGATGACCGATACACGACTCAGATGACCGATACATGACTCAGATCGATACACGATCAGATGACCGATACATGACTCAGATGGCCGATACACGACTCAGATTCCCATGCACATTGCTAGCACTATCAATTGTTATTTTTACTTATTCACTTCTGAGGACTATTTTTATTAATAATAATTATTGTTGTTATTATCCATTATATTGAGAGGTATAGTAATTGTTAAGGGAGAGAGAGAGAGAGAAACATGATACATTCAAACAGTATAAAAATAACACAATTTGAATTTAATAACAAGTGTCTATAAAAAAGCCTTACAATAACTTGAGACAAACATGAACAAAAATGACATATGTATAACAATTAATTTTATATGAAATAGTTGTTGGAAACTGAATATGAATTATATAATTCAAAACTAATGGGTTACAGTTACCATGGTGTTCCTATTAGAAGTGTTTGATAGGCCTACCTTTAAAACATGCTACAGTTATAAACAATACCTGTAGCTTTAATGGTTATAGGCACTCTAACCAATGACTCACTTCAAATACATTTTTAGTATGCCATCTGTTTATATATTTAAATATATTTTATAAATGTTTTATTAGTATTTTGTAAAATATTGCTTGCATGCCTTTCCAATTGTAAAAAATCTCTAATGGCACAACACATTAAAGTTTTGGCATATTATGGATGTGTATTAAGTATTTGTAAAAATTATAGTTACGTATTTAGTTTCAGAGGAATGTAACTTTTAATTCTTGAGTCCAAAAGTTATTTTTGGATGAAATGTTACTAATCCAAAGCTCCAGCTACTTTATTTTTGATCGACTCCGTCATTTCCTGAAGTTCATCTCTGCTGTTCTGAAGCCTTGTTAGTTTTTTCTCCAGTTTTGATGATTAAACCATTTAAATCTTGGTTGGCTCCAATGCATTCCTTGGACTATTTCAAATTTTTCGTCCGTTTTTGTTCGTTCATCGAACATTCTTTTACATGACCCTTCTGTAACACAAAAATTATTAACATGGTAAGCAATGAAAAACATATTTTTTCTGTTTCTCCTACATATAGTGTAAGAAAAAGTAATATGATTGTCACAAATTTTTAGTTTGAATTTTTAGTGGGCAACCTAGTCAAATAAAAATAGCACTTCTATCTTTATGTAGTATATCTTTAAGGTGGGGTGTTATTAAATCAATAGTCCAATCTTGATTAAATAAGGCATATGTACAGTTAGCGAGGATCTAGAAACATTCTTCAATTTATTGGAGTTAGTTTTAATTTTTTAACTCTCTAAACCAAGTTTTTGGCATAAATTTCAAGATTTTTAAAACAACGCTTCAATCATGTCAATGCCTACTATGTCTAATAAATTGACATAGTCTACGGATGGGTGCACACCATGTAGTGTCATGTACACACAAGAATATTTGCACAGCATCATCTCGTGGTCCAATATCACTAGAAAAAATCAATATGATTTCTCTACTATATAGGATTTCAGCACTTGCAACAAGACAGTTATAAAAATATTGTTTTTTTTCTGTAAATTGAGATACATGCAACAGCTGGTAATTCTGACCGTTTGAAAATAAAATAATAAAACAGTTAGTTATGGGTAGACCCTACTAAAACCTTAATGAATTGAACACTATAATTTTGAATGATTTAGTTACGAAAAAATTTATTTTCATAACAATTTAGATAAGTGTATTTTTACACACACAAAAAAAGTACAAACGATAATAATAATAATGCAGTCCAAGCGTAAAATATTAATGTAGCCATAGACGTATCCAGGAAGCTTGTGTTTTGGTGTGAGGTTAAGCTATGCAGTGGCAGTGGCCATTTTAGTAATGTTCACGCAGCCTGCATGAACTAAAATCGCTCAGGGTCTTTTTAGTGGTTTATTTATAGTCTTATTACTCAGGAAACATTTAGAAAAAATAATTATTAATACTGCAGTAGTGATTTTATATATAACATTTAAAAAATGTTTTCTAGGTCTAGGTTTTTGTTTTAATGCATTCTAATTTTGCATATATCTGATAGTTGTAATATTTATCAAAAGTGTAAAATTATTCATAATGAAACGTTTCAAAATATACAGTTTTAAATTAACTACTTTTTGCGTTTTACAAATTTAAATGTAATTATTATTCTTACAAAAAGTAACAGATTATTAACTCGATAACACATGGATATTCTGACAATGACATGAATACAACAAAGTATGCAACATTTTAATCCAAGTGTAGACACAAACTATTTCTGTGCCTGGCATTTTTTCATGTGGGGTTTATGACATTAAGTTCTACTTTATAGCTCTTAAGATTTAAGTAGTTAACAACCTTAACTGTTTAACATAATTTGGTAGCTTATATACCTACAAACACAGGATCATTATCATCAGCAGAATTGATGTCTTCAATCATCTGTTCAGTTTTTTGGTGGTTTTGGTAACGGAGGTAGAGGATAGATCACTTTTTTTCTTAAACATTTTCATTTCAGTTCACGATTTGTCCTGCTTGCTAATGGACAAATGTTGACTTTAACTTCCTGTAATAAAAAATGTACTGAATAAGCATTTCCACACCACATCTAAACGGAACTAGTATTGCAATAGCATAGACAATCAATGTCTAGATTTGATATAAAACACATTTTGAGGTAATCTGAGAATAAAAATAGGTCTAGTGTAAACTGTCATCGGTAAGATGAACAGGCCTTCAATGATATGTGACATTAATAACTGTGTAATTATTACTTAACATTTGATCAAGTTCATAGTGAAATACCTTTTGAAACAGAGACAAAAAGAAGTCAAGTAATTGTAGTTAATACAATGTAAGGTAAGGTAAGGTAAGGTGTTTCTGCAATCAGTTTGGTGTGAAATTATGTTCCTTTGTCAGTCAATGTTTTTGGGAATCCATTTTGGGTTGACTAAACTTTAACATCTAATTTGATTAATAATTCTAATTTTATACATGGAAACATTTTAAATTAAATTCTTAACAAATTTTCGTTTAATTTTTAGATAACAGTTTTATTAATAGTGGGTGATGATGATTATCATTCCTGCCTGGCGAAGGTAATGTACAATCCAACTTCTTAAATTTAGAAGTATTAACCAAATTAGATGTTAAACATTTTCTAGTAAAAGAAGGTAAATTTCATACCTAACTGATGGCAGAAGAACAAAGTACCTTACTTAATGAAATGAATGAATGAATGAATTGATTTTTATTTCCCAAAAATATGTACAATATTATAATAACAATCTGTACAGTTAATTTCTAGATTGTTACAATACCGAACAATTTTGAAATGTGAAGAAAGAATAAGAAAATAATCATAGAATAAAACAACATAAAATAAACATCATAAAAATAGCATCATGTATAAAAACATTGTCCTCGGGAAATGAGCCTGCATGGGCTATGATGCCTGTGCGCAGTCTCGAGTTGTTTCACGCCTGAAGAAATAACGGACTGGATTAATAAAAAAATGAATATAAATATAGTACAAAATAATACACCATTACACACCACACACATACATACACACACACATACACATATACGTATATATATATATATGCATGCACATACACATGCGAATATGCAATGAATATATTAAAAGGAAAAAACCCGCGTAATTTTGCTTTGTACCTGTTTTAAAGCATTAAATATTATTAATTTTAAAACATATACATATTAGCAAACGAATGGTAATTAAAGCAGGGTCACCGCAGATTATAATAGGTTATTGATAATGAATGATGATGGGATAGGAGTGGTGGCTGTTTACCATGTCAAACTGTCCCGTCTGTAGTCCGAAGACACTGCCTCGGCCTCCTCAATAGACAATGATAATAACCACAGGTTAACCTTCCTTTTAAAAATAATTGTAGAAATTTCAACTGAAAAAACTAAAATTTGGAAACTGTTTACTCATATTTATAAAAAGCACGTGAGCAAGATAGTATGAGTTGGTGTTAGAATAAGATTTAGTTAATTGCAATGGAGAATTCCTGTTTGATCTAGAATAACGTTGTGTTTGGGTGTGTTGAGTTCTTACAAATAAATCATCTAAATTTTTATACATGTGTATTAAAAGAGATTTTATAAAAAGTTGTCTTATTGTAAACATTTTAGTTTTCTTGAAATAAAATGGATGTTGAAAAACCTATGACATTTTTTAAAAGCTACTTTTCAAAATTGTTTTTCTGAACCGTAAAAAGAGGATCAAGATTTGATTTATAAGCTGCCCCCCAAGAAATTATCCCAAATGCAAAAAAGAGATTGCACGTATGCATAATATACCATTTTCATTTCATGAACAGTAAGAATATCCCTAAGGTTCTTAAAGGCAAAGATATACTTTCGGGTCTTTTGTTTGAGATATTCAATATGGTCTGACCATTTCAAACGGAAATCTAAAATAACGCCAAGATATTTATACGAGTTTATTTTTTCAATTGCTTCACAAATACAGGTACTGTTACTGTGATTTCCACAATTATGTATGATCAAGATTTCCTAAGACATAATCCGACCTGAGGGATTCAAAGAAATTGGCATAAATTTTGTTTTAGTTATATTTAGGGAAAGGACATTCTGATCAAAACCACTTTTTCAATAACATTAAATCACTTAATGCTTCTCGTCTCACATCAGCCCATGTATTTCCTTTCAGAAAAATAAGTGTGTCCGTCGGCAAATAATGTTATTTTTTCCGTTTAAATTTAGCTTGGCAATATTATTTATATATAATAAGAACATAATTGGCCCAAGTGTACTCCCTTGAACTACACCGTAGTCTACATTAATTGCATCGCTACTAACATTACAAATTGAGACATATTGTTTTCTATTGGTAAAATACTTTGAAACCAGGTAAGGGCATTGCCCCTAACACCTAAATTGTTCTAATTTATTCATTAACTTATTTCTATCAACAGAGTCAAAGGCTTTTTTGAGGTCTAAAAAGAATTAGCATTGATTTTTTGTTTTCTGAGATTGCACTATTTAATTCTTTATTTAAATCAAACAATGCATCCGAAATACTCCTGTCGTCCCTAAACCCATACTGACACTGAGAAAGTACATTATTTACCTGGAGAAAATGTACGAGCTGTTCCTTAACTACCTTCTCCAGTACCTTAGCAAAGATACTCAAGAGGGATATCGGACGGAAGTTGTTTTTGTCAGTAAGCTGTTTGACCTTGTGCAAAGGGTACACTTTAGCCAACTTAAAATTGTCAGGGAATATTCCCTGGGTTATACTTAAATTGATCAAGTATAGCAGTGGTTTCATCCTTGAGGACCCGTGCAGAAACGCCATCATGACCCGGGGCAGAGCCTCCACGTAAATTTGTCACGTGCCGTATTATGTCCAGTTCTGTCACCGTACGTAACGTAAATGTCGCATCCAGTCTATAGTCGCTATCGCTCACCACTGGGTCCCCTACCGGGTTAATTGTATCGGCTAACGTTTTCCCAACAGACGCAAAATAATTATTGAAATCATTTGCTACTTGAGTAATTTTATCGTTAGTAATGTTTGAATTTGTCGGCAGAAACTTTCGTATTTTGCACCCCTACCCGCCAATTCGTTTACTATTCCCCAAAACATTTTAGGGTCTTTTCTGTTTTCAGTAATTTTAGAACGATAATATTCTCTCTTAGCGTGTTTTAATGATGTGCTTAGAGTTTGTCTATAGTTGTGGTAATAATGTTTTAATGACACATTAAAAGGTTGTTTTTTAATTATTTTACTTAACTTATCCCTCGCTCTTATTGAACAACATCAATCCCGCAATATCCAAGGCTTAAGTTTCTTAGATCTAGTAGATATTTTATTACTTAACTTTGTGGCATTCTCGATTGATTTCTGTACTATATCGTTAAATAGTGTGGAACAAGTATTGGCCTCCAAGGACTCAAGTACGGGTTCCCAGTGGGCGCGTGTCAGTTGTCAGCAAGTAACATTCGGTCTACGTACGTAGCTGTATCAGTCTGTGTCTTGTTAGTGGCCGTAGGTCCAGTTATTGTCAAAACAGTCTGTAATGATCTGTGAGGCTTGTCTCGACCACAGCTGCTCTAACTCCTACTCATATCTCTATATCGTACAAAAATGTGAATCGAGAACAAGACTGAGTGTTTTTCAGTTACTCTAGTAGGTTTGTCTACACATTTCACAAGTCCCGTTCTCAAGTAAACAATTCATGTATTTATCCGTCAGCACTTCGTTCTTAAGCAAGTCTATGTTTATGTCTCCTATCAATACACACATTTTGTTTCTAAACGTTCTCGAATAATAATTTTTCTAACTCATCTATAAATAAGTGTAAATTGCTATCAAAAGTTCTGTAAAGTGCAAGTAAGTTGAACTGTTCTCCTAAATAAATAAAATCTAAACTAATTTCCAAACACCTCCCCCAACGTAATCTGCGTGGCAGTGGCAGTCAATCGCTTTGTTTACATAAAGTATTGTCCCGTCATTCCGGTTCCGTTGCTTTATCTGTAAAAGTAAATGTCAAAGCCATCAATGCTCACCCCCTCCACCCCATCACTCAGCCAACACTCAGTCATAACTAATATATCCAGATTAAAGTTCAAATGGCTTAAATAAATCATCAGTTCATCTATGTTTTTTGAATAACTCCTAATATTACAGTGATATATTTTTAGTTTGTCGTGACCATTGTTGCTACTAAAAAAATTATTGAGAAGTGAAAAATCTGGGATTTGTATGCATGAGTTAATTTCAATTAGATCATTATCGCTGCCCTCTATCGGATCCATAGCCCACGACGCCCACCTGCCCAGTGAACAGTACTAAATTAATTTAATAGTCATGTTTATGTTTTAAGTTATACCACTCTAATATGAAAAAGATCTAAGTTGGCATAGTACCAATACAAAAAAGTTCTAAAAAACATATACTCCAATTATTAAAACACTATAATATGAGAATAAGAACTGAATCGATAAATTTTGTGCGCATAGTCTTCTGCTAAGCTCACTATTATTATACAATAACTATTTTAGTGTATGATAAAAATAATAAACCTTGAACTAAATTATTTAATTATGTCTAATCTGATATATACATATGTGTTTATGACAATTAATATAAACACAACTGTGTTCCGAACTAAATCAAGTTTAGCTTAAGAGTATTCTACATCATTATAAAGAAAACAAATTACAATATGCATTCCTAACTTTATTTATGAAAACAAGCATAACAGAGTCCTATATTTTACTTGCATAGTCATACGCTAAACTATACCATTCTTATTTTTAATGGTATGATTAAAATTATGTACTTATCCAATTAAAACTAGCCCACTTACAATTTTTGTTGAACACACACACACACACACACACACATACACACACGCGCGCACACACACACACACACACACACACACCAGCGCGTGTTAATTTATTGGTTGTGTACATGAGTTGTTGGTTATTATTTAATTGTTAATTATATTATCTTGTTATACATTTTCATGTTTATATTGTTTATACATTTTCATAGTTTTATATTGTTTATACATTCTCATAGATTACATTGTTATACATTGTCACAGTTTATATCGTTGTACATTCTCACAGTTTATATAATGGTTATTTGTTGTAGTGCCATATGTATGCGTATGCAAATGCGCACAATGCAAACTAAGGTAAAAAATATAGTTTTTTTTTTTTTGTTTTGTTTTGAGTAACCAAATGTAATTATTTAAAAACTATAAAACAGAGAAATGTATTGATTGCAGTGTAAACAGGCCATATTTATATAAATAAAAATACCATAGCAAGAAAATGCAGCAAGTCAGTAGTAAATGGACATATAATAAGAATAAGAATAAGAATAAGAATAAGAAATATTTATTCCATTTGAAAATAAATACAGATATAAATCATAATTAAAAACTCGGAATTCTAGCCATCTAGACAGGTGGCGATGGCTAGCACAGTTTATCAAACAACTAAATTGGCATACAACAGTCTATATTTGACACTTAAACTGGCGGTCCACTGCAGCGCCTTCTATATACACACAAAGTATTTACACAAAACTATTAAGTCAAAACTAAGAATTATAGATTATTTCTTGTTAAAATTAATACCCCAGTAAGTACATATTTTTCAAATTTTACGAAACAGAAATAAAATATTATATATTCTAAACTTAATGCTACCATTTTCAATGTTTTCATCCACAACATAACATTTAATGGAAATTAAAATTACTCCCAAGATGAAGTATTACATCATTGTATAATACAATTTTAATTTACATCGAGTTTATAATATATCACTGAATGATGCCTGTTAATTCAGTAATTTCATCCTTTTCCAGCAACCAAATTCTAATTTTTTTTAAAAATAAATGTTTTTTACAAATAATTTTGATCTGGTTTGGTAGCAGGTTAAACAATTTTGGACCTAAAAAATACAAATGACTTTCTAAAGAATGACTTTATACACTTTTGGTCTTTTGAAAAGACCTTCTGAAGCAGCTCGCGTATAATATTTAAACTGTTTATTATTGTCATCACCACTTCGCATATAAAAACGTTTTTAATACTTTAAATACAAATAGAATATTTTTAATGGTAGTATTTTCAACTGTCTGAACAGAGGAAGGGAACGGCTTCAACGTTTACATTTAAATGTTATTATTCTAATAAAGTGCTTCTGTATTATCTCCAGTGGGTTTAAAGCTTTATTACTAGCTCCCCCCCCAAATTTCTATCCCATAAATAAATCTGAGTGAATTAGTGCAAAGTAAAGGGTGCGCATTACAACCTCAGGTAGCAAGTTCCTCAAAAAGTAAAAATTTTCTGACGTTTCTTCTTAATTGTGACTGTAGTATTGTCTGGAATTGGTTTCCGGATAATGATTCGTCGATTATTATGCCAAGGTATTTGATTTGATTCACTTGCTCTATAACTGGACATTTACATTTATTGACATTCTCCAGTTAATATTTACGTGAAATTTCAAGTTGTTGTCGAAGAAAACGTTTAATACCAAAATTTACTAAATTTAGTTTTTATCGCGTTAACAATCATGTTTATTATTTTTCACACACCACGCATTTAATGACCGCGAATGTCGAATTTCATTTCCTCTAAAAATGTAGTCCATGTGTATTATATATTGAAGATCAATGTCGTCAGCAAAAGCTGTGGCTCTTCCCTTGAAAGGAACGCATAGTAAAATCATTCACGAATTTTAAAAACATAGTGCACTAATCACATAGCCTTGAACGCCCCGGATACAGGTTTTGAGTACTGTAAAATATTTGCAATATTTCACTTTTGAGTTCTGTTCGTATAAATAACTTCAAACCAGGTCCAGCGCAACTCCCCTTACTCCAGCAGCCTTAATTTTTCTTAAAAGTATTCGGTCT
The DNA here is from genome assembly GCF_021130785.1 of Homalodisca vitripennis. Taxonomy (NCBI): domain Eukaryota; kingdom Metazoa; phylum Arthropoda; class Insecta; order Hemiptera; family Cicadellidae; genus Homalodisca; species Homalodisca vitripennis. The sequence goes on from NW_025780831.1 coordinate 23,179, forward strand.
AGCTAATGAGTAGCCTTTAAAAGTCTATGAAAATCCGGAAGATTTATTATTGTTTATTAATACCGTGGTAAAACAATTTTCCCATAGAGTTGTAATTGCGTCTCAGTACTCTTTCCTTCAGTAAATCCGAATTGAAAAGGCTAGAAAAATTTTACTTTATTTAAAAAAGATCAAAAAACTTGCTTTCATACATCTCCTCAAAAACTTTAGCGAATACACATAATAAGCGATTGTCTGTGGTTCGGTAAAGTTCCCTATCACCTTTCTTAAATATTGGAACCACAAGTGCTTGCTTGAATTTAGTAAGGGAACTTTCCACTTAAGAAACTTAAATTCACAATAAATGCTAAAACTTTGGAGATTTCAGGTCAATGAAATTTTATTATATGAGTAGATATATTATCACAGCCGGTTGATTTCTTATTTTTTAGGCTTTTAATGAGGAAGAGATTTCCTTGATGATGACAGGTTAAGGAAACAGCGACAGCGAGCGGTGCTGGCAGTACTGAGTGTGAGTCGGACTCGGGCCGGGAGGGCGGATATCAGCTATTGCGCAACAGCTGTTCGCAAATCATTAAACAGGTCGCTATCCGCCTCGGATTCTGTCTACCGTCCGTCTCTAATCTTATCTTAGTTTATGTTGCACTCTTATCTTCTGTCAGTTAAATTGTTACAATTCCCACTGCTCAGAATGTTACCAAGCGTGTTTTTGGAATAATTTATGATAAAAAGCTTTTTCCGCGTGTCAATTTCAAGGCAGAGATTTTGCTTTAAATCTGTTAACATAATTTTTGGAAATCTAATCAAATGGTCTATTTTTTGTGTTTTTAACAGTTTATTTCTCTTTTCTCAATTTTTTTAAGTATTGTTTTCAGTAATCCCATTTTTTTTTTGTTTAGCTTATGTGGAAATTTGTTCGATATAGTTATATCTTTCCGTATTTTTGCTGAATGCATTATTAAAATTGCATAAAAAAGAGTGAACACCATTGTCTACATCGTCCAATTAAGAAACCTACTCCATCTGTTGTCATCAACGCAGTTTTAACACCATCCAAATAAAATTTTTTTAACAAAGTTTGTGTTCTTGTAGATCTATTTTTTGGCCTTAATCATTTGATATGATAAGGCTACAAAGCTATGATCAGTAATATTAAGTGAAAAATTCCGGGTTTGAAATGCTTAAACATTTTGTTCTTAACAAAAATATGATCATATTAGTAAAGAAAATCTTAGTTATTCTATATAATTTATCATAAAGGTAAAACTATAGTTTATACATGAGAGATAAATAGGCGGATCCTTGTCTTATTTTGATTTGTGTTATTATCAATATTTAAATCGCCCATAATTATTTAATTGTTTTTATCGACTAAAATAGGTTTCTAATTCAGTTAAGAAGTTTGATAAACAGAAACTCGTGTTTTCATATAAATTCCGATTAATGAAAAAAGGTATATCGTTAAAACAATTGTAAATATATAACATCTGCAGTTTCATAACTACAGTCTACTAAATATATCGTTAATTCTGTTGTTAATATAAACTACTACTACTCCCCTGATCTATATAATACGTTACAATAAAAGAAAGAAAGAATAGTTTGGGATTTCAAAGTAACATTTTTCTTCTCGCTAATCCCATCTCGGTTAAGACTATCACATCATGACTCGTTTTAATGGTTGAATATAAAAGCTAAAAAGAAGTTAAAGTCTTTCCGGAGACTTCTAATATTTTGATAATTACATAAAACATTTTTATAATTATTCGAGTTCAAAAAAAGTTTTGTCTAGAGTATCAAAGACACTACATACATTTAAGCTCATAAGGTTTTGTTATAACACAGTAAAATAAAACAAAAAAAAATAATTGGCCTAGCAAATAAATAGAAAAATAGTCTAACATAACAGGTAATAATTAAATGTAAAGGTATTAGACCAGCTTAATGTACATAACATTAGCTGCTCACACCAAACTAGTGTGTACTCCAGTAGCAAACTATTTCTTAAAATAGGTCCCATTTATGTCCTATTCTGAAGATTTGCATATATGTAGTCATTTATAGTATAAATAACATATATTTGAAAAAATGAAGTTATGAGAAAATATCAAGCAATGAGAGAAATAACTTTTTTTAATCATTTTGGGAATATAGCAGATTTTGGAAATCAAAAATTCTTTATATTTGTGGTTTGATTAAAAAAAAAATGAAGTGAAAAGGAGGCGCCCAAGAAAGGAAGGAAGTTTATTAAGAAAGGGTATGAATAAATATTTCTTAAAAACAGCTGAAGACATGTCTTTTCAAGTATGTCAACACGTTCTTTTTGAAAACACTTGTTTTGTCTGAAGGTAGAGTTATTAGGGCTCTAAAAATACCTTGAAGATGGTAAGTCACAAGGTAAGGATCTTCGTGGAGTTAAATGTGCATCTAGGAAAATACCAGAAGAAGATATTAAGTATATAATAGATTACATAGGTTCATTCCCATCTTACGTGAGCTATTACACAAGAATGCACAAACGGAAACAGGAAGTATCTATGTGAGTCACAAGAAAAATGTTCTTGCTGTATAAAGGAGAAATGTTTGGTAGAAGGAAAAACTCCGGTGAAAGGAACATTATTATAGATTTATATTTAATACATAATTTAACTTGCATTTTTTGTTCCTAAAAAAGACACTTGCAAAAGATGTGATAATAATAATAATAATAAATAATTCTTTATTGAACATATTCTTAGAGAACAGTACAATTTAAAAATTCATTTATCGTGTAAAATGGATGGTCTTGAAAGCCAGAGTTTTAGTTTGTGTCCAAACTGCAGCCGGTCTCGGCTCCTCTTCAGTTCTAGTGGGAGGGCGTTCCACAGCTTTGCTCCGACATACGTTGGCTTCTTCCTCCGTGGGCGATATTTTAAAAGTAAAAATTAATGATCCTGATCTACGACCAGAAGAAAAGGCAAAGTTTCAAACTGAACATGGACTTCATTTGAGGAAGACAGAGCTAGCGAGAGAGTGCATGAAAAATGATAACAGAATTAGCAAAACAAAATCCAGACAACTATGTCTGCAGTGTGGATCTTCAAAAAGACTCTCCCTTTCCCAGTCTTAACAGTATTAGATACATATTATAAAAGAAAATTTATACTGTTTACAACTTTGGTGTACATGATCCTTGAAAAAGATAAATGGGTTTTTCTGTGTGGAACGAAACCATAGGAGGCAGAGGATCTCAGGAAATTTCATCTTGTATTATAAAACATTTAAAATTACAGGCTGGAAACAAAAAGAACTTACCATTTACAGTGATACTTGCACCGGACAAAACAGAAAAATAAAAGTGACCTTAGCATTGATGAGATTTGTCCAGAGCAACAAAACAAGCCTTGAGGTTATTGATCAGAAGTTTTTAGTGTCTGGGCACTCATTCTTGCCAAATGATTCAGACTTTGGATCTGTGGAACAAGCAGCTAAGGACAAGATAATCTACCTACCACAATACTGGTACGAAGTCATGAAAACTTGGATCTTTTTCGAAACCCAAAAATTTAGAAAACATTATTACCAGAAGAAAAAACGGAATACAGATAAAGTACCTGTAAACTGGTTGAAAATCCAGTGGATCAGGGTTGAGAAAGATTGTCCGTTTCAAGTGAAATACAAAGAAAACTTTACAAGATTTTGTCGGTTTTCAGGTACTGGGACTTTTAACTCCAAATAGTAATAAGAGGGGTAGAACCAACTCTATCATTAAGCCAACATGTGGCCTTGGGAGAATCTTTATTCAAACAGCAAGCCAATAAGTGTGTTGAAAAAAGCAAGACATGTTGGACCTCTTGCCTTTCATACCACCTTTGTACCATGAATTTTTTCAGCAATTTAAAAAACAACAGAAGTCCCCGATGAAGATAATAGACCATTACCTTGTGTTAAATAACAAAATATTTAAATTGAAATTATAAATAAGGACATTGTACCACGGGCCTTCTTTCTTTTAAATGAAAATAGATAATAGTGGAATTTCTCATTGTATTTAAGTTATTAAACAAATTTTATTAGTACAAAAATATATTTAGTAGACGTAGTATTAAGTTTTTATTTTTTTGTGCTTATTTTTTGTATATCTGGATTTTTTAATTTTTAACTAACAAAATTAAACTGTTCATATACTCAAAATGTTTTAAATCATCCAAACCTCAGAATTCCTGAGAATGAAAATGGCTTAAGTCCCTTTTTAGCTCAAACCAAAAGAATAATTTTCAAAAAGCAATATATTTGTTATCAGAAAATACAGTTGTATCTAGTTATAATTAAAATATTGTAGAAGAAACAAAATCTTCATCCCATGTTTTTTATAGCTATTTTTAGAAAACACTCAATATCTCAAAAGCGAACCGATGTGGACTTATGCTACTTTCATTCCAACCAGCTCATTTATCAGTATACATTACATTGTAGTGAGTTAGTTACATTTTTTAAATTTAACATGCTACTATGGAAACAAGTTACAGTAATATAATAACTCAACACATTATATTGTAATTGGTATTGACAAACAACAGCATTTCCCATATCTAGCGGCCAATACTCAAATAACATATACACAATTTAAATTTTGTTTCAATTACTTTGAAAAAATAATGTTGAACAGAAATAAGTTATACACTTTTAAGATTGTATTATAGTAATGCTATGGTTTTTATATGTCAAAGAAGTATATGCATTTTAGATTATAGAAAATAATGCAACTTTTCTTTTTATTAAATTTGGGTAGTTACAATTACTTAACACAGTAAAAATGTTTGACACCATTTAAATCGTTCAAATTGATGATTGATATTATCGATCACTTGAGAGTTAGACACTTATTATACTGCAGATGAAAAGAATGTAGTAAATTAGAGCTCTTTAGCTTTAATAGTTTTATAACTACGTTGTTTTATTAAATACCAAGACGTGATCAAAAACTGCTTTTTTGAGCCTGTTACTTATCCTTAAAACTGGCAAAGTCGAAATTTACGACTAAATTTTTTCCCACCGTGAGTATGGACTTATGCATATTTCAATTTGGGTGCATATTACTGTGTATTGTAGGCTATTATAAATTGGTTTCTTAACTCTTAACATCTATCATTATGTTCATGGTAATTATTAAGAAATGCCTCACAGAGCATAAAAACATAAAACAAGTGTGTGTGTGTGTGTGTATATATATAATTTAAAAAATTACAGATTTGAAAATTGGAATGACCTATATTCTAAAAATGTATTTAATTAAAAATTGTGGTATTATTCTTGTTGTTAATGTGTTATAGGTTCTTTTTGCATATAACATCGAAGTATTTATAATTGTTAAAATTTTAGGGTTAAAATCTTTGCAAAAACTCAAAATAGGTCTACCAGAATAGAAGTTACTTATTGACTTAATTTGTAAGGTTAATAACTCAATTTGACATAACCTCGCAACTGCCATGGAAACCAGATGCTGAATATTTGCTTAAACTACTCCATTAGTAGATGTTCAAATACATACTTTCTTTTTATTGGATTTGGAGGAATTCCCCGTTTTCAGTTACAGTCACTTCTAGTCGAGGGGTAGTAGTAGTTCCATTCTTTTAAGTATTATTATTATTGTTTATTATACTCACACTGTCCCTTTTATTTTGTTTACAAAATACATTACTAGGATTACTCCTATTGTGGCAGGCTAACGAAATTTACCGTGCTGCTTCGTTAGTCTCTATTGTGTGATTGCCTTATACTCATAATTATTTTTAATTTGATTCTTTTCATTTTAGTTTCATCGATGAGATAATTTAAGTTACATTACTTCTGTATTCAAATGTGATAAGATCAATGTAATTTTATTAGTTCAATACAATCTCGTTTTATGGGTTTGGGTCAGTAACAGATTATAATGTATTTAGTGATGATTGTATAGGAATATTCTATTACTTCGGAATTTGTCATTTTGCCAAGGGTCCTTAAGCTAGTCTTCCCCAAAAAGAGAAGGAATCACGGCTGAAGAAACCCAGGACTGGACAGCTTATCCAGCCCGGAACAAATTAGAATCTAATGAGTAGTTACTACTACTAGAATAATCTACGTGGAAGTTACATCTAAAAGTCGAGATAGAACAGCTAACTTCTGTTTTCCGTCAAATATTATATATCTGGATATCACTCCCATAGTTAACTTTTTGCCACTACAAATTATTGCCACTACTTATTTATTACCTTTTGTTTAAGAATTAAAATTTATGTTCGTTGTAAATTGCTTGTAATTAGTTTGTATCTGCTTTTAATGCATTAACATCTTTATAGAAGTTGAAAATAAAAAAATATTCCCGCCATAGACAGTTAAAATTGTATTTGAGTTCGAACAGGTTTAAAATTAGAAGGAAATGTCAGTTTGTACTGGTATCAAACAGTTAACCTCGCCGTGTATCAAGTATTAAAACCTCGCCGTGAATCGAACGCGTGACGTGTTGGTTAGAGAGTCGTCAGCCTTACCCACCCCTACTATACGTCAATAGTCAATACTTATAAAACTGTCTGGTTTAAAAAGTATTATAAGTATAAAAAGTCACATTTTCAAACGACGCCGAACATAACGCGATTGTTTGTTTTTTCTGCGGTAAACTATACAGTTATTATACATTATTTTAGGAGTTTTTCATTTTTGGCGTATGTTTATTTTAGCATTTTGATTCTGAACGCAATTTATAAATAAAAAGTATTGTAGTTAAAAAATAACAAACAACAATTACCTAACTATATTAACTACAACGAACGGTATAAATATAATAACATTCATAAAATAAACACAAAACTGATTATAAATCGTTCTATTCTGGTTTGAAATAAAATGAGTTTGCAGTGTATAAACATGTAGAAAAAAACACATGTGACAATAATATATATGACACTAATATAAAAGCTGGGCATTTGAATGCTTTAGCTCAGTATTTACACATTATGGTTATTTTCTTGTTGTTGTGATTATTGTTAATTTTATATTATTCTTTTGTATGTTTCCTGCTTCCTGAAGATGTGGGTATAGAATCCTATGAAACATAGAAACTTCCGTTGTTTTTCATTACAATAAGTGAAATACACATGCGCGCGTTTAATTTACTAAATTGGACCTTATTAAGACCTATCTAAATTTTCTTAGCCTGTTAAAGGCCTCTCATTTCAAGAAGATTGCAGACAATCTGTTAGACAATTATCTGTGCAGACAATTATCAACATTTAATAATTAATAAATCTTATTGGTACTATTTCAAATATGGCAAAAGGGTTCTTATAGTCAGATGTGCAAAACCAGATAATATAGTACAAAATAACAAGAGCCAAGA
>NW_025780832.1:0-46934 GCF_021130785.1 Homalodisca vitripennis
TATTATACCTTTAACCATCCTCACAGTTCAACTTCACCAACACTTCTGTACCCTGCTTAGGTTAAAAGATAGAAGAAAAAAAATATATATATATATAATCAAATTTTTTGCTATTTTTGTCTTTTAACCTAATCAGGGTGTGGAAGTAATGGTGAAGTTGAAATGTGAGGATGGATAAAGGTATGTTTTATTAAAGAGCGTAATAAGACGAAAGTAATATTGAAGCTAATTAAATGTGATCGACACAGAAATAACAGTTATGAGAAAAACTTTTAACATCCAACTATTATCAATGTTGCTATTAAAAGTTGTTGAATTAATTATAAATGTAGCCTCGAAAATTGTTTGATACAAATATAAAATAATAAACATTTTTTAACACCTTTTGATATATTTTGTTTTGTAAAATGTACATTTCAAATTCAACGAATTCATCATCAGGTACTTCTAAAATACCTGATGATGAAGTCATCGAATTTGAAATGTACATTGTACAAAATAAAATATTTCAAAAAGTGTTAAAAAGGTTTATTATTGTATATGTTATCAACATTCTGTTTTAAATATTAGACTTTTTTAATAACAACTCATTTAATCCAAATTATATAGTTTGGAACTAAAACATCATTAAATCCTTGCTAACGTATTTGTTTACTAACTGGACATCAAAATAATTTAAAATAATCCCAAAGCTGGAATGAATAATGCATTCATTTTCAACAAAGTTCTCGTTCGACAAAATGTAATTACTATTTACCGAACGTATTAAAACTCTAGAGTGGATTTAGAGAATTGTTTTAGAAAATTGTTTCTTTATATTCTTTGCACATGTTTTTTACAATAAATATCAGATGTCCCTCCAAACAGTAACAAGTCAGCTGATCAAACGAACACATGGCGAAGCTGAATACCTTGCTTTCACCCATAGAGTAATATTGGTCATTTGAACGGACATAATTTTGAGGTGGTTGTATGATAAATATATGTTTTCCTTTGATGTTATATTGCCTTATATGACAAAATAAGAATATTTACTTTTTGAAACAATTTTTTTACAATCATTAGACAAAATTATAAGTCTGAGAATAAACAAAACATAACCTGTAATTCGTCTATAACATTTTGTCAGCAGAATAGAACTGCAGCTTCGTTGTTGTTCAATATTTTTTCCGCTAGGTGGCAGCACTTGATGAAAACTATTTCTAAAGATGATCGTTCAAACGGCCATTATTACTAAACGTTACAAAGTTTCTAATTTTGACAAGTAATAAATACGTGAATTTGATGTTCGTCATAACGACCACCATGACCGAAAGGGTTAAAAAAAACTATGCCCTTTTTAAAATATTGCGTTTTATGTTTTAAAATTTTATTCATACAAACTTCTAAGATAGGAAGTTGGTTACAGATCTGAATATAAACAGTTAAGCACTACTTTAACCCAACCCATGCTGTTCAGAGGAAATAAAATTCGAAATTTGCCTGTTAACATATCTAGACAAGTACCACACGCAATGATTGAATCACTGACTTTTAGTCGATGCTACTGCAAACGCTACATAAATATCGAATCATGTGGGTTTGATCATTGTTGTCATTGTGGTTGGCATATTAGTGAAGACCGTAGTTTGGTGTTTGTCAATGACGCAGCCACTAAACCGTATGGGCCTGAGTGCAATCCATGCTAATCCACATTGAGTGATTCATACGCAGGTTGAGCCTACTTCATTCCGTTGATATTTACTCTCATTCGCTAAAGAGTGGTTATTTTAATGGTAATCTCGCTTATAAGTCAAGAGTGCATCCACCATTATTTGCAGTATTATACACTTAAATATAAACTTCTATAATCGTCAAAATAACGAGACTGTATTATTGGTTAAAGCATGATGACTAGTAAGAGTGTAATGGTGAGGTCATAATAATTGATTTTTGAGTCTAAATAAAGTCAGTGTTAATGAACGCAAATTATTGTATTAATAGTAATTTTTTTTATCGCACTGATTATACATAATCAAATAAAATAGGTAATCACTGTGTAGATGTTTAAAATATCCAAATAATTCTCTAATCATTAATTATATAACGCTTACATTTACATTACAAAATATATGTTGTATTTATTTATTTTTAACTAAAAAGTCGATTAAACAGGTATTTGGCCTTCCCGTCATATGTTAGTTTGCACATATGTTACAGAAACAGTCAAATAGAAAATAATTAAATCGTAAAAAGTATGGGCTCTGTGGTGTAGTGGTAATATGCTCGCCCGGCAAGTGAAAGGACCTGGTTTCGAAAGCCCTCATATATCACTAATTGTCTACCTTAATATATAAAGAAAGTTTAAGTTTGCCAAATGCATGCCACAACACGATTTAAATATTAACAAATCTTTCTAAAGATCAAACAATTAAAGGTGTGGTAATGGGATTTTAAATCCTAGTATAACCATTTCTTGGAAAGAAACAATGTACCAGATAAAGTTTTACTGTTCTCACAATAAATAAACTATTTTTTTGTAAGGAGATAATCACACAGGGTCTGAAATCCGGTTGAAACCCCTAAAAGAACTGTATTTTATTTTCTTCTATCTTTCCAATGCATAGAAATTGAAATTTGACAGAACTCCAACTTTATATGATGCTTTATGAAGTAAAAAAGTACAAGCATTTGCATGGGGTTGTAACCCATATAAAGTTTATACTTTTGTTTTTTCGGCTTCCTCAAGGCCTAGCTGATTAGTTTTGAAATAAATTTGCGTAATGCTCTGTAACACACGTTGCAACTAGAGCTATATTTAGTGTTTACTTTTCGCTTTGCTAATAAGGTAAATCTTACACACGTGTATTATACCCCCACCAGACTACCGGCATCGGAAATACTTATATACCTTTTGAAAGGGACAACAAGATAAAAGGAATTACGCCACCAGAACTAACTTAAATAGGTATGTTACAACGGCTGGAATTATAATTGTATAATAAATCAACGTAAAACATAATTTATCTTTCTTGATCCAGACAATAAGTCAAACGCTGCTATGGAATTTGAAATACCTTGTACCAGAAGAAGATAAATATGAATGCATTTAGATGGTTTTTGACCAAAGAAGGCTTAATTGACCTATGTAAGTGTACATTTTCATCAATACAACCATGCTGCTATGATCAATGCTAGCCAATGTTTGACCGTGGTACATTTTTAGATCAACGTATTATATATATTATTAATAGCAGTGAAAGTGCAACTACTGTACTACTACCACAAAATGCACCCTAGATGAAAATTAAAGTAAAATGGCCAGATGTTTTAACTGAACTAGACTTTTTAAAACAATTAAAAATTGAAAAAAATTAAAACGTTACTAGGGTATCTATAACAATGTACCGGAACAAGATTAAAAGCTCCGAAAGTATATATAATTTGACTTAATTAGGCTTCTCAGAAGGAGTAAGTATATATTTTTGTGCGCTTAGCAACTAGGCAAAGTCTAATCTGGTATGAAAAAATATACTTTATTCAAACCAAAAGTGCTTGTTCATATGCTAAACCTAAAAAATGTGCCATTGGCAATTTGTTAGCTTTTGACCTTCTGAAAATTCTGCTTCGAATTCAAAATTATCGTACGGATCCATCATTTGTACGTGCTTTTACTAAGATTAATACGACCAACTTATATTCTTTCACTATGACTAGATCCTATATATTTCAAGAGTTACTGAAATTTTTGGAATCACTGATTGCGAAAAATACTATAAAATTTTGCAGATGATTTTGTGTAGTTCATTGGTACTCATAAAAACTGTTTAACTCTCCGACTTAATAAAGCCATAAAATTGTTCTTTAAACTTGAAACCAATTATTCTGAAGTTCATCAAGGCACTTAAATATCTTTCAATAATCATCAATTAATTTTAGGAATATTTATTAAGTAGTTTGCAAAATAATCACCCTTAATCATTTTCGAGTAGGAATAGGAATGCAGCACAAACTCTTGATTTCAAATTTAATTTATACAGAAATTATTTGTTTATTTAAAGAAAACATACTAAAGTCATTTAGTACTCCAACCCTTTCATAAAGAGTACTAAAATAAATAATCATTTTATTTTTCTATGGGGATTCATAAAACATTTTTATGAGTAAAATTTTAAATCGTTATATGGACAAACGAGAGTTAAAGCGAAGTCTTAATGTCAAAGAGAGTTTAGTGATAATATTGTGACTCAAAAAAATCTACTACAGATAACTAAATAACGAAAAGTCCTAACATTATAGTACAAACAAAATATTTTTATTTCAGCAATGTTAAACTATATTGCACCCTTGGAAAGACAAGTATTATTACTCACAAAAGTTGTGATGTCCATCCACTTGAGAACTTACACTTATATCACCAATGTGATTAAATATGGTAATAGACCTCAATTTGGCCATTTATTTTGCCCATTTTGTTTTAAAAACTTTTATCTGAAACTAATTTGGAGAAATTCCCTTAAAGGTGTTTTTTTAATATTTGTTAGATAATTTATTTATGAATTTCATGCATTAAAATATTTGTATAAAAACTATTATAAATGATAATATTATAAGTAACTAACACGATAGAACAATGATCAAAGTGTTTTACTGTAACAACACAGAAAAATAATTTTACCGTAAGCGTATAACAGATTGGTTTATAAAGGAGAAAGGCTAAGAAGATTAAAGGTTAAATCTAACATTAAATATTCAGTAGCTACTACCTTCATCTTTGGTATCGATCCCTTCACTTTCCCGTATGGGTATTTTCATTTACTTCGGAAAAATATTCTGTAAATAACACGTTCAATGTTAGATTTTAGGTAGATAAAGTTCGATTTTGATGAGATTTCTTTATCTGGAATTAATAGCAGTAATTTTTAAATACAGTACAATGCAGTACATAAGATATTAACTACTTCATGCATAGTGTGTTTTAAATACAGTACAATGCAGTACATAAGATATTAACTACTTCATGCATAGTGTGTTTTAAATAAAATATACGGGTGATACAATTAAAATGATTTTTTATGATACTAGTAAAATGTAATGGACCTCAAACAAAAAGCAACGATGCCAATGCCGATTGTTCACATCACTCGTAAACTAGCAAATATTTAATAGGCTCTTTGTGGACATCAAATTTAGTACTCCTAGTGAGAGAATTTCTGTTGACCAAATATGTTTTTGTAACACAATTAAGGTAAAAAGAAAATTGTCGATCAAACGTTGTGTTGACAAATATAATGAACACAAAGTGATTGCTCCGCCAAGACTTGAACCCAGTCGTTTCACTGTTGGAGCGAACATGCTAAATCCAATACCACTAAGCCATTGTGACCATCACTATTCAAACACATGTTGTTTGACAGAATACAGTGAAATAAAAATATTTTTTTGTTTTCATACAATAGCTGCTGCTAAGAATACAATTCTGCACCAAACAGAACTGTATTCACATTTTCAAATACGCTCTAAACCTCAAATTTATGAAATTATACATTTTGGAACATAATGTACATGCATAATAATAGCAGAAGAACCTATCTTAAATATATCATATCAAAAACCGATGAGTGAAGTTTGGGAAACCCTTTGGATATCCTGTAGATCTAGTTTACTACGAAAATGACTGTTGGCGTGGGCTCCATTCATTTTACAGGCTTTGATATTGTCTCATTGTATCACCCGGCCTCATTGCCCGCTTGGATTAGAAGAGGCGGGAACAGTACCTACCTAATGGTACCCGTTATCCCTCCTATTGGGATCTTGACAGGAGAAAGCGTCTACCCCACTCTTACCCATCCTGAATAGTGGAAATACCCCTCTATTCATAGTAAAAATGGTCCGTGATTCATCATATTTTTGTCTAAAGTGATAAAAGAAGGTTAATGTGAGATATGCACCTGATTTTAGTCCTATATATGGATCGATTATTGTATTATCAGATATTATTTAATTGGCTCTACAGTAAACTGTAGAATAAACCTGAATGATTCCTAATTTATATTTTAAAGACGCGTATTTATTTGCGTACGCATTTAAAATATTTTAAAATATGAGTATGAACACTCTTAGATTCATGTAATAAAATAAGAGACTTGTCATAATGTTAAAAATGTTAATTTAATAAATGATGTTTTATTTAAAACGTTATATTTTAAAATCTTTTTATATACTGAGTAATTTGTATTTAACAGCTATTTTGTATAAACATATATGATTACAATAATTTTTATTACAAAATAAAATGGAAACGCTTTTAGAATGATACTAATCTATAAAAATAACGAAATAATAATATAAACATAGTATACAACATACTTTTATTTACACGAGTTAGTAGAAATGGTAAAAAATTTAGTTTTCATTTATAATGTTTATAAATAAACATTGAGTTTATAATAAATTATTAGTATAATAATATTGCATCTACAGCAACAGGGAGGTATTTTAGTCTCTCACCACGTAAACGGTTGTTCTCCAAGTTGTAATTTATTTCATACCTTTCAACGAGTTAATAATTACTCGCCACTTTCCCAACCGGATTTATCGCGACAGCAAAGCACTTTCTCTGACGTAAAATCTCATGATTTATGTCTCCAATTTTACATCAATAAAAATACAGGGTATCTTAGAACTCTCTATCAACTATTCAGGTAATATTTTTGGAAAATTATAAAACTTAATTACTACGCAAACAGCCGCCATTTTGTATTTTTGTTCACTTTATAATTTAAAATTTGAGAATGGCTTATTTAATCAATTTAATTTTTGTATATTGTTTTTATCACCGAATGACATAAATAGCGACTTTTCAAGACCTTTATATACAGGGTGTTTGAAAAGTATGGGTACGGCTTAATATTTTAAAACCCATAGGAGATAACATATATAAACTTTGCACAGTGTCATATGGTTATGTAAACTAGTTTTCCTTGCTATTACCATGACATGACAACCATGGGGGGACGGCCCACAGAGGAAAACATGGAAATCTTAAATTGAAGCATGGATCGAGTGATACCTCATTTGAAAGAGCTCACTTAGTAGAGTTGAATGCCGCAAACCGCATCTCAAAAGGTTTATCCAATCAGAAATGGCGGGTTGTTTTAGGTACACATTGTGAAGTACATTATGCGCTGCCATTTCTGACTGGATCGTCGTATTCTGATGCAGTAGGCGGCGTTTCACTCTACTACCCAATTTGTTTTCACTGACTTTTATTAATTAGCAAATTATGACATAAATTTATAACACAATAAATACCGATACAATATACACAAAAACTATGTCAAACAATATACAGGTGTGTTTTAGCTACTCATTATTAAATAAAAGATCATTGAATACAATTAAAATATTAAGTTGTATTGGAATTAAAGTTTTACATATAAAAATATCTAGGTATAGAGATTAAAATGTTTAGAAACACATTTTCTTTTTTATATATATATTTATTTCTATTAATTTAAACGTAGGATGTAGAAGTTCTAACAAATGCTCTATAAATCACATCCGGATACTGATTTATAAAATCTCTATAAGTTAAGAGTAAATTAGAAAACGCTAAGTTTCTTAAATGGTGAGTTTTTACTAGAACATATGCAAACATGACTATAAGTATGATCTATATGTTTATTTTTTATTCGTTAGCCATCTAGAAATAAGTAGAATAACCTTTTAAATAATTGGTGCCTTTATAATTAGCTTCTATAATGCCCATATAAACAAAGGTTTTTTTGGAGTGATCCATACTTTTATTTCTTGTAATCATTATTTGTTTTATAAAATTAATTTAATTTCAATAAACATTGAATCACAAAGAGTACTTTTTGTGATTCAATGTTTAATTTAAATTCAATTCGGCTAACGCAATATATACAAATTTAATCTAATTTAATTAAATTTATGTACTATACAAAATAATATTTCATTATACGTAAAACTCCTATTGCTATAATATTCCAATAAAAAGATATATATTATATTTCATAAATGTTGTATTCAAATATTTATTTTTTATTTAAAAGCAAGTAAAATCATGGATAATTACTTTGAGTAGTCTGCATGTGTATAATACAGGCATACCTGTTATATATGTTTCCCCAAAAAAGCAGATCATTTAATTATCTTATCTCCACTAAATATAAGGAATGGCAACCACTGGCAACCTTAAAATACTAAAAACATCCGCCTTATTAAATAAAAAAATTGTAACAAAATTAATACCAATCTATTTTACAACATAACATAATGTTTAAATTAAAAAAAAAATACTTTCTCTAATTTCTCAATAATTGTTTGTATTACATTTTTAAATTTACACATGGCCAATAACAACTAATTTTTTTTAAATACTCTTTTTAATATAAAATGTAAAATACAAATTCCTTTTTAAATGTAGACTTTTTACAGTAATTCAGTAGTGTGGAAACATTTTTAAAGCTTAAACAGTCTGTTGATAAACCACAAACAACAATTCAATCTGCTGCTGTGATGAAATCAATTGTTTTTGCTGAACTCGAGGAGATGAGTAAGTTCTAAAAGAACCCCTTTATTTCAGCTTAGACAGTCTGTAGATAAACCACAAACAACAATTCTATCTGCTGCTGTGATGAAATCAATTGTTTTTGCTGAACTCGAGGAGATGAGTAAGTTCAAAAAGAACCTCTTTATTTCAGCTTAGACAGTCTGTTGATAAACCACAAACAACAATTCAATCTGCTGCTGTGATGAAATCAGTTGTTTTTGCTGAACTCGAGGAGATGAGTAAGTTCAAAAAGAACCTCTTCATTTCAGCTTAGACAGACCCTAATACCTTTTAATATTTATTATTTCATTGTAAGAAGAATTCTTTACACTGACTGAGCCATTTCATAACCAAAAAATTAAAAAAAAAAACCTTTAAATTGTGTGCTCTGTTCAGATAAAAGGTTACATTTCTTCCAACGTATTGTTTACCACCAGACCCGTCATATCATGTTTACCTATGTATAAGGTCCTTTAGAATACGGTCCCTTAACTTAGTTCTTACAAATTGCACAATAATTATGGCTGGTCTAATTTCTGTTCTGCTCTTTGAGAAACTGATACATTTCAAAATTTTATGCCTTTACATTGATTTTTCGTTTGTGAGAATAGTTACTATCCTGATTACAATCTCATCGAAATTTTCTCGATTTTACTGTGATATCATCTATTTTTAAATTCTTCTTTTTACAATAACTTTTCTAAACGTCTCTTAACATCATATACATCAAGTTAAAGTACAATAATTGATCTTAACTTATTTTTTTTTTAGAAGAAGCCAGAGATAAGAGCTTTATCATAATTTCCGATAGTGAAATTAACGGAAAGATTAGCTCCTTACTGCAACGTTTTTCCCAATGAACAACTAAAACACTAGAATAGAATCCAATGAACATCATGAAATGAAAATTTTGACCGGGAAAAATCAGAAAAAGATCTTATGCATCTTTGTATCCATTTGATCGATCTGTGATTTTAATCACGGTGAGTGCTTTTACTTTGAATAAAAACCTTTGTCTAAAATCAGAAATATATTATGTCTTTCTTAGAGGAAAAAATAAATTTAAAATTGATGGGGTGGAAGATACGAGTATTTTGGATTTCAAGGGAAGAGGTGTAAATCAAAGAGGACTGATTTAATAAGAAGACTCAATATAGTAAACTAGAGATACACCTACTTTCGGCAAATAAAAACTGGAATATCTTTTGCCTAAACAAAACCTGGCTTCACGGAATCGTAAATTTTGATATAGATATTAATAGTTTAGATATTTAACTTTAATAAAATTTGGACAA
Organism: Homalodisca vitripennis; assembly: GCF_021130785.1. Classification (NCBI taxonomy): domain Eukaryota; kingdom Metazoa; phylum Arthropoda; class Insecta; order Hemiptera; family Cicadellidae; genus Homalodisca; species Homalodisca vitripennis. The sequence goes on from NW_025780832.1 coordinate 9,853, forward strand.
AAGTAGGAATTTATAGATATTCAAATCAACATCAGTTCTAAAAAAACATATTTTCACCATTTCGGTCTGAAGTAGTTCTTTTAGAGGGATCGTAGATGATTAACTGGGCTAGTATAAATCAAGATGATTATCATGGTCAGGTTAACAGTGATAGTTTTGATAAGTGGTTCACAAACAAGGCTTTGCCTAATTGGCCTTAACCTAATAGTAACTATTGGAATTAATAGTTCTTTATTAAATAACGGCTGCAGGTAGGGATTACACCTTATTTATACAACTATATTAGGCATAAGAAAACTCTTAAACATCTATTATATAATTTTAAAACGTTAACAATTAATATATTTTAAATGTTCTTACATTGGGAATATTTATTATTAATAGCATGTTGCAATTGTAAAAAAAATTCATAAGTAGTAATGAAAATTAATTTATTATTGTTTTTATTTAATTACATTTATTTCATATGTTGACTTAACTTAATGTTGACATATCATAGTTCACCGTCCATAATGCCTTAAAATAAAGATATTAATTTAAATAATGCCTTTCCTGACAAAGAAAACAGTTGTTGAGTAATGCATCCGCTGTGCTGAAACATGTCTGTTATATTTTGAATTCTTCAACTTAAGTATTTCGAAAATTATGAGTATGCGTTTTACTAACACCCCATGAAATAAGTAAAGGAAATAAACTCAAATGCAATATAGAATAGAGACTGCGTAGGAACTTCTAATTAGTCTCTACGATTAGCTACTATTCACATGTATGAATATTACATAACTATGTAGTTTTATGTAATTTCATAGATATCTAGTTGAAAAGAACAATTTTCTGGGGGAGAATTTTCTTTGGAATATTCTGAAAATGTCTGATATTTTATTTGAAAAATCAAATACAACTTTTCACTTATAGTTTAAGCGTTAAGTATAAATAGTTTTAAAGCGGCTAATACAGTAGATATAACGAAGGAAGGATTAACAGATGAGGCTCTCAGACCTGAGCTATCTTTAAGTATTTATTTAATTCTTCCGCTCCATGTCGTTAATTTTTTTTATAAACCAACAGGTACTAAACCTTGGTGGTAAAAAAAGCATCTAAAGGGATCATTAAGTACTCATTATGTGTGAGTAAATATTATATGTACAATAAAATGCATATTTTTAAATGACACGTATTGATGAATGTGTGAAAAGCTACACATACAATAAATAACGTCCATTTTCAACTCAAACGTATCCTAAATAACAAGCTAATCATAATTGCATATAACATTTTAAATATTTTGGGAGGCACAAATTAATTTTTGCACTAACTGTTGCTATCATTACCATTTTATTCCTAAAGCAATAGTTAAAGTAGACAATGTGGCACCAAACAATTTTATTCTTTTAGATTTCATCTTATTTTCGTGAAGCCCCGCTCCTCCACTGCCTTGTTATTTTTTTTGTGAATACTGATTAGAATCGTTAACCTCAATGAATGGTCGGGTAAAGAAATTTTGCCCTTTCCTCTTCTCATAATGAGGGAAGTGGAGATTATTACTAACGATTTACAGGAAACCCAGAAATTTTAACATAATATTGAATGAATATTTGTGTTAGCGACCATCTCTACTTGTATAAAGGCGTACGGGTATGAGATATTCGTAACAGGGAGTTATCAACAGTTTTAATAAATAGCAGTATTTGTAAGTATAATTATTAGATACTATAAATTTGAAATTCTCAAGCAAATTGCTTAATAATCGCATGAGTGATGTGTAACAACTTAATTGAAATTATTTAGATTTCGAATGAAAAATTAATTAAAATATGCTAAATAAATATATTAACTTCGACCATTCCATAATCTATATCAATTGTCTATCGTACCGTATTCTAAATATTTTTTAGTATATTTTGACGTAATGCTCATAAGCACTGTAATAGAAGCTAACGTTTAAACACGTTTCCATTTCCACAGTCTCTCAAGCTCTGTAGGAACACAAATAAAGAATTCCATTCTGAATGCTTTACGTTTAATCTTCTTATATACTTCCTGCTCTCTCTTGGGCATTGTTATCAGGTTTATATAAAACAGTAGAAAATAATATTGTAGCGTGAGAAAATAACGTCTCCCAGTCACTAATACTAGTCATATGTATTTAAACTGAACATAAATCAATGTATTAAACACAAACTGCCCACTATGTATCAATATTTCAAGAACTTTTTGAATGCAATCCGTGTTGTTGGTTTAATTATTGTCATTTAGATCTAATTCGGCGCTTAGTGCGGTTTGTTTATATATACATATATATATATATAAAGGTATATCAGTAGATAATAATATGGGGTTCCTGGCGCACTTTCGGAGCCGACCGAAAAGCAATGTAAAATACTGTTCAATGTACCATAAAGGAAGCTGAGAAATAACACAGCAAATCTCAATGAAAAATTAACCGAATCTACAGTCGTTCGTCTCCAAAAGCGATCGGTACATTACTATCTACTCTGTGGAATGAAAAATTAACCAAATCTACAGCTGTTTGCTTCTACTTTCTTAAGCTGTGCTTTGTAAAATGTTGTCAAATCTGATACGAATAAAGGAAAAATCTTCAATGACAGTCGAGGTGTGCTACTACAGACCGACCATCACGATAATCGCTTCGCCTGCGTCATATCCGTAGTGATATCACGCCGTGAGAGGCGCAATCGTTGGTTTACAAGCACCATTTAGTTAAATAAATTTTTTCTATCTAAATGGAGCGTGAAAAAATATCATGTCCGTTCTGCAAAAAAGAAATTTTAAGAAAAAACTATGATCGCCATTATAATTCTAAAAGTCACGAAAAAAAACAAGCAAATTTACGATAATGAACTAAATTTTTTAAGACAATGGGCTAGAGAAAATAAAATTGCCGATCACGAAAACATGTTTAATATTGAGAAATTACGTGAATTAAAGAGAAATTTCAAAGTTGAAAAGAAAAATCTCGACCTATTTTAATGATGAAAAACTTCATTCAATAGCTGAAAAGTTGGCTATCGGTACTAACGATAAAACCAAGTCTGAAATGATCGAAGAAATTGATAAAACTCTTAAAGTAAAATCCGAAAATATCATTGATGTAGAAGTTTTAATCCTCAATACACGGTCTTTTCAAGCAATACATTTTAACAAACTTGAACGACAATTCCATGTCAATTTACAAATATCTTTCAATTATGCGGTCAGAAATTAAAAGTTTAATCGAGAAATTTCAAGAAAATGTTAAAAATATGATGGGCTATCTCTCTTTGGAATGTGAATACGAACGAACTTTAGTGAATGGTGAACCGCAAACATGTCTAATGTATTTTACTATCAAAGCAGACGAAATCTTTGACGTAAACGACTTTATTACTAAGCAATTTAATAAATTAACACATCGAGAACAAACGAATAATCCAAATAAAGGTTCCGGATGGACATTTAAAAGTTGTAAACAACTAGTTTTGAGCCTTAACAAACACGAAATGATGAATGCAGGATCATACATCGATTTACCAAAGAATATCAAAGATAAAAAAGCTTGTATAAATATAAAAAATAGAGATGATTTTTGCTTTATTTACTCAATAAGATGTGCTATTGAAAAACCAGAAAGAGACTGTGAACGTGTAAAGCAATACGAAAAATTTGTGAATGACGAAATATTTTCAGGTTTTGAGTATCCAATGTCTCTGAAAGATATACAAATATTTGAAAAACGAAGCTACAATTCCAAGTATAAGTATCCAACAATGTCTATCAATGTCTACAGTTTTGATGAAAATATTAACATTGTTCCGTTACAAATTTCTGAAAAATATGACGCTGAAACAAACATTGATTTATTGTATGTTAAACAAGATGATAAATCTCATTATGTTTTGATAACCGATTTAAATAAGCTTGTTTCTTCGCAGTTGTCTAAACATAAAGAAAGAAAATTTTTGTGTAGAAGATGTTTAAGCCATTTTTACAAATCTGGAGATTTAACAGATCACTTAGAAATTTGTAAAAATCATGAAGTTTGTAAGCCAATTATGCCATTTCCAGGTCAAAAAACTAAATTTACTAATTATCAAAAGAAATTTAACCATCCGTACGTAATTTATATGGACTTTGAGAGCATATTGGAAAAGATTCCGACATGTAAGAACAATCCAGAAAGATCAACTACAACCAAGATTCAGAGGCACATTCCTTATGGTTTTACTCTATATTTAGTGTCGAATGTGACCAATCGCATGTACAAACCGATATGTTATCGTGCCAAAAATGAAGAAGATCTGAAAAACGTCCCGACAAAATTGTTTGAAGAACTCAATAAATTATCGAAATACATAGCGAAAAAATATAATTCTAAGAACATGAAACCTATGAAATTGACAGAAGAAGAAGAAATTTCGTATCAAAATTCAAACGTTTGTCATATCTGTGAATGGTCTGCTTATGATGTTGGGTCAATTCAGTATGGTTTTACTCCTGATAGTTGGAAAGATAAGAGTTATAATAAAGTGGGAGATCATTGTCATTTAACCGGCAAGTTTCGAGGCGCAGCTCATGCATGTTGCAATCTGAATTTGAAATTTCCACAAAACATTCCAGTTTTCTGTCACAATATGAGTAACTATGACACACATTTGTACATAAAAGAATTAGCTAAGAAATATGGAAACGTTGATTTGATCGCAAACTCAGAAGAAAAATATATAAATTATTCAGTAAATTCTGGATATGGCTATGAGTTTGACAATGATAAACCTAGAAAATTTATAAAGTTCTCTTTCGTAGACACATTTAGATTCATGGCCTCGTCTATTGAAAAATTAGCGAAAAATTTAAAGAAAGAAGACTTCAAACATACAAATCATTTTATACAGGATGGACTGAACGAAATTATAGAAAGACAGCCAAATGACGAAGAAGAAATCTTTAAAATTCTATCTGGAAAAGGCATATTTCCTTACGAATTTATCGATAGTATTGAAAAACTTGATTACACAGAACAGCTGAAAATTCAAGATTTCTATTCACTTTTGACAGACGAGAGCATATCTGAGAAAGATTATCAACACTATTTAGCTGTTTGGAATAAATTAAAAGAGAAAAATCTAGGAAATTACTCTGATCTCTATAACATCCAAGATGTTCTATTGCTCGCTGATATCTTTGAAAATTTTAGGAATATTTGTTTGAATTGCTATAAGCTTGATCCAGCACACTATCTAACAGCTCCAAGTCTCGCATGGGACGCTATGTTAAAATTAAACGAAGATAGAATTACAGTTAATTAGTGATTATAATATGTATTTGATGATCGAAAAAGGTATTCGCGGAGGCATTTCTCAATGTATTAAACGATATGTTAAAGCAAATAACAAATATTTGAAAGATTTTGATAAGACAAAGCCCGAAAACTATTTACTCTATCTCGATGCTAATAACCTTTATGGGTATGGCCTCATGCAAAGTTTACCATACGGCGATATCAAGTGGATGGATCCTAAAACGTATACAAAAGAAGAGTGGCAAGAAACAATTTTAGAACTCACTGGCGACGAAGATTATGGCTATATTCTCGAAGTCGATCTTGGATATCCAACAAATTTACACGAACATCACAAGGATTTACCTCTTGCTCCAGAACATTTTAAAAACAAACTTTGCACAACTCTACTGGATAAAACTGAATACGTTGTTCATTCGAGAAATTTGAAATTCTATCTGGAACAAGGAATGGTGTTAAAACATGTGAATAGAGTTATCGCATTCGATCAGAAGCCTTTTATGAAAGAATACATTGATTTTAACACAAACATGAGAACCAAAGCTACAAGCGACTTTGAAAAGGACTTTTATAAGCTGATGAACAACTCAGTTTTTGGAAAATCTATGGAAAATGTGAGAAACAGATGTGATATTAAGCTTGGAAATGAAGAATTTTCAATGAAACAAGCTAAGAAAACAAATTTCAAATGCTTTAACATCTTTGACGACAACTGTATAGCGAGTCACATGTACAAACAAAAGGTTAAATTTAACAAACCGATTTACATAGGATTTTCAGTTCTCGACCTCTCAAAATTGCTAATGTACGAGTTTTATTACAACAAATTAAAGAAGTTTGATCCAGATTTGAATCTGTGTTACATGGATACAGACAGTTATTTCCTAGAATTGAAACGAGATCCTTTTAAAATTATTAAAGAAAATATAGATGACTTTGATACAAGTGATTATCCAAAAGATCATGAATGTTTCACTACTAAAAATAAGAAGGTAATAGGGAAATTCAAAGATGAGTTAAATAGCGAAGTTTTAGAAGAATTTTGTGGTTTAAGTTCTAAGATGTACTCGTACAAATATCTAGATAAAAACCCAGTTAGGTGTAAAGGAATTAAGAGAAGCGTTGTAAATAAAACAATAAATATCGAAAACTTGAAGAGATGTTTGTTCGAAGATAAAGAAGAATTTAGGGAGATGACAGTCATCAAAAGTTATAAACATGAGTTGTACACTGTTACCATAAACAAGCTGGCACTGAACGCTAAAGATGATAAGAGAATTGTCCTAGAAAATAAGATCGATACAGTACCGTATGGCTATAAAAAATGAAGCAAAATCTGATATATTAGACGAATTAAATAAACTTGGAAACTTTGATATGTAAATGGAAGATGATTTAATTCACTGTCACAAGTGTAAAAAGAAAACGAAAAATATAGATTCAAAAATCGTTCAAACTCAAAATGGATTGTATAGAATTGCTGCAAAATGTTCAAAATGTAAGACAAACAAGAGTAAGTTTATAAAGAATCCAAATCCAAAACCTGTTAAGCAAGAATTGAAGACTAAAGATGAGATAGAGATTGAAGCTCGAGAAATTCATGCACCAGTACGAAAAAAGTTTAAAAAGAGAAAAATTATAACATTAGGAATTGACGATTTATGGGCAGCAGATTTAGTTATAATGTCTAACTATTCAGATCAAAATGATGGATTTAAGTATATGTTAAATGTTATTGATACTTTCTCAAAATATGCTTGGTCAAGAGCTATCAAAAGAAAAAACGGCAAGGATATTTCAAAAGCTTTCGAAGATATAGTAAAAGATGCCATAAGGATCAATCACAAACCTCCTAACCTACTTCATACAGATAAGGGTTTAGAGTTTAAAAATAAAGAATTTAACGAAGTTTTGAGAAAATACAACATTAAGATTTATCATACTGAAAACGAAGAGAAATCAAGTATTGTAGAGAGATATAACAGAACTCAAAATGAAAGAATGAAGGTTCTTTTTGAGATTAATAAAAACTTTAAATGGATCGATATTCTTCAAGAAATCGTAAAGAAATATAACGATACTGTTCATAGCACAATCAAAATGAAGCCTAAAGACGTAGATAAAGATGCAGAAAAAAGAGTTATTAGAGTCGGTTTTTAAGTATGTTCCACCAGAAATTCACACGAAAACTAAATTTAAAGTCAATGATCATGTAAGAATTGTTAGTAAAAAACAAAAATTTTCGAGCAAATATAAGAAAAATTGGTCAAGAGAAATCTTTGTGATTTATCAAATTAATAACACAGATCCTGTAACTTATAGTATAAAAGATTTAAATAATGAAGAAATAACCGGAAATTTCTATGAATATGAATTGAAAAGTCAAAACTGTAATATAAATTTTCTATATATAAATGGCGCATCAAAAGAAATGTACAAAGTGCAAAGAATTTAAAGATTTAAATGAATTTTATAAAGATAAAAATAGGAAAGATGGAATGCATTATAATTGCAAAGATTGTGAAAGGGAATATCATAAAGAATTATATGATAAAATAGAAAAATTAACTTTGGAAGATAAAGAATGTCTTAAATGTTAAAGAAACTAAAAAAATTTCAGAGTTTAATAGTGATCACTATAGTAGAGATAAGAAAGACTCATATTGTAAAGATTGTGTAAAGAAGAATCTTCATAGATTATATTATGAAGATACTCAATGTGAATGTGGAAGAACTATAAAATGGTTAAATAATTATCAAAAACATTTACAAACCAAATATCATAAGTTAAGAGTTTAACATTTTCATCGTGTAATAATTTTTTCTATATAAATGGAGTCTCAAAAGAAATGTACAAAGTGTCAAGAAGAGAATAGAAAAGACTGTTATTGTAAGGAATTATATGATAAAATGAACAAATTAACTTTAGAAGAGAAAAAGTGTTACTTTTGTAAAGAAATTAAAAATATTTCTGAATTTAATAACTGGCAGTATAGTAAAGATAGAAAAGATGCTTTTTGCAAAGATTGTGCTAAAAAAATTTTCAGCGAAAGTTATAAAAACGAAATGCCTTGTGAATATGAAAAAAAAATTCTACGATGGTTACCTAGTTATGCTAAACATTTACAAACGAAATATAATAAATCGAGAGTTTTTAGTAAAATTTAGAAACATTTTCATCGTGTAATTTAGATATTCTATAAATCAGTCGAGATTCTGCCATATTTGTAGTAAAATGATTTCCGTTGTATAAAATATTCAAAGATTCTTTCATTTGGTTATACAGATTTATAGAATTTGGTTCGTCATCAATGAACAAAATCTCTAATTCAGGATAATTTATTTTTAGATGTTTTAATCGGTTTGGTATTTCTCGTTTCTGAGCTCTGATAACGTAATAAGGCCATTCCCACATGTGATTCTTCTTAATTAACACAAAAACATGGTGTTTTTTTTTTCTTATCAAAATCTTTACATACCATATCTCTCTTCATTAATTCCATTCGCAATTCTTGATTCTCTATTTTCAATGATTTCATTTCATCTTTAATTTGCAAGTGTTTAACTTCGTCCTCTAAATATTTAATCTTGTTTTCAAGTTTGTACTCACTCACCAAATTTTCTAATGGAGGGTAAAACCTCTTTTGTAACCCACTTTTGAAAGGTTTTTGCTTCTAATTTATTAGATCTTAGTATTAAAGAATAAAATCCAGATTCATTAATGAAAATAGTGTCAGGATGAAGATTTTGAAAGGGCCTATGGCATAGACTCTTGTAATTTATATATTTAAAGGCTATTTTCTCGTCATTATCAATATTATTTATGATAGCTTGTCTAGTATTTTCATATTGTAAAATTTCTGCAACATCTTTAGCCTTAAACCAAATTTCATTATTTTCGTCAACAATCGTGCAAATGTCTTTATTATTGAATGTAAGTTGATTGTTGAGTAGGTCTACAACTGACTCCATTTAGATAGAAAAGAAATTTAACTAGTAATTTTTATTTCAGTATAAAGTCTAGATTCATTGATAAAAACAGGGTCAGGATGAAGATTGTTAAGGGGTCTATGGGATAGGACTCCTGTAATTTATACATTCAAAAGTTGTTTTCTTGAAAATTTGAAGGTAAGCTATTCAATAGCTCCCCTTGATTCATCATTCTTTCGACAATCTTAAATATATTGTTGTTTTACTCTCATTATTTAATAAATTTCCCTCAGAGTCTTGTATAGTTAGAACGATTTTTTGAATTCTTTTAATATTTTTTCTAATTGGAATATAATCGATTTCATTCGGTTTTTCACTGATTTTTGATCCATAAGCAACATTTGGGAAAAAAGTGTACAAAATTTCAGATTCTTTGTGTAAATGTTCGGTATGATTTTCAAAACTAGGTTCAACGAGATTGCAGTGCACTTCAATTACATCGAACGGTCTAAATTTTGGCGTTTTATTTCCTAAATATACCTGATTTGGCTCAATAGTTTCTTGAACAAACCCTAACAAATCTACAATAATTGCTGAAAACATTATTCTTACTGGTGATTTTATTTGAATTGTATTAGAGAGATAATTTTTTTGCATTTAAAACTTGTTTTCGTCAAAGTTTAAAGATTTATCTGATTGTTTGAATGTTTTCAGATAATTTTTAAGGGAATTTTTAATTTGATCGAAAGTATAATATCCTTTGTTTAAACCATAATATTTTGTTATGTTCTTCTCACTAAATCCTATACAATAAGGAGAACTTTCACTAATATTTTATTACAAAATTGTCAGAATAAAAACCGCTTAAACCGATAAAAATAATTTGATTCTTCCTCTAAGTGTATAGGATGTTCCAAGTTTAAAACTAATTTAGAGCTTTCTGAAGTCAACTTGAACAGCTTCATTTTCGCAAGCGTTGCTTCAAGATGAAAATCTTCTATTTAAATGGAGAAATTTTTAAAGCAAAAAGATCAGATAAAACTTCAAACGTTTGAAGAAAATAAGAAAGATCAACCAATCAGATTGTTAATTGTTGGTTCAAGTGGATGTGGAAAAACAACTTTATTATTGAATTTTATCTACAATAGGTTGATTCCTTATTCCAATTTGTATGTTTTTAGTAAATCTTTAGAACAAGACGCCTATAAAAAAATTACAAGAAAGATTTGAAAATATTGAGAAAAACTTAAACAAAAAAATATCACATTTTTTATAATGCTTCTGAGGACATAGTTCCGTTAAGCGAATGTAAACCCAATTCGTTAATCGTTTTTGATGATTGTATTTTGGAAAATCAGGACGTTATTAAGGAATATTTCGTAATGTCTCGTCACAAAAACATATCTTGTATCTATCTTTCTCAATGCTTTTCAAAGGTTGATAAACAAGTTATTAGAAATAACCTGAATATGTTGTGTATTTTTAAGCAAGATGATCACTATTCGAGAAAAATTTACAACAATTATGTGGGATCTGATATGAGTTTTAACCACTTTAATGAATTATGTGATAAAATTTGGAAAGAAGACTATGGATTTTTAACTATTAATCTAACTTTGAAGCCTAAAAATGGAAAATATTTGAATAAATTTTCTAACATAAATGCTGCTCAGTGGTCTGACAAATCTACTTGATAAAATATTTGTTACAATTATTTTTACATTATCTTTACTTTTTATTTACATTATGGAAATAACAGAAAAACGGTAAATCTGTTCACGTTCCACGTTCACGTTCATGTTTCACGTTCATGTTTTACGTTCGTGTTTACGTTTCACGTTCATGTTTTACGTTCGTGTTTCACGTTCGTGTTTCACGTTCATGTTTTACGTTCCACGTTCACGTTTTACGTTCCACGTTCACGTATTTACGTTCCACGTTCACGTTTTACGTTCCACGTTCACGTTTTACGTTCCACGTTCACGTTTTACGTTCCACGTTCACGTTTTTACGTTCCACGTTCACGTTTTTACGTTCCACGTTTCAAAATTTTCCTAAATAAATGGCGAACGTAACTTCTGAAGAAGCGAAAAAACTTGATCAAATCGAAAAGAAATTAATCAAAGAATTTAAAGAACAGATTCGAATGGATGAAGAAGAACAAGAACTTATTCAAAAAATTAATCAACCTGTAACTTCTGCAATAAAAAATGTTGAGGGCAAAATTGAAAATGTTTTAAGCGATAATCAAAATTTAATGAATTTGGTTCCAGTTGTACGACAATTTGCTGATATTTCGATACCAGAATCTGAAGTAGAAGAGTTTGAATTGCCAAAATTACCATCTTCAACACCATTTAGACCTAGAATCATTGAAGACTCTACCATAGTTGAACTAATAAGTCCTGGAACAACGGATATAATAATTGGTAAAATTGGTAAAAAATTCCTTCCTAGAGTAAAAGATGATAAATTTGGTTTGTATTGGGATAAAAAAAAGAAAAGTTTTATGATTGGAAATTTGCCCGTGAATTTTGAGCATAATGATATCATTATTAATGAAAAACATATGAAGGAACTCAATGTTTATGGAGATTATTAACAGGCACTGATGTTCCAAAAGACGGTTTATATTCTGAAGAAGACTTGAAAAAGTATACTGAAATTTTATGGAAATCTGATTCAATTTACAAAAATAATGATCCATCAACTAAGAAACGAAAGTCAAGTAAAGGTAAAAAATATCTCAATTTGATTAAACCAATTTGGGGAAAAAACGAATCGAAGGATCTGGTATAAGAAAATACAGTGATAATAAGATTGAGTACAGATATATCGACGATTTGACAAAACTCGATGGAATTATAAATTATATTTATGCTCAAGAAAAGGCTGGAAACAACAATTTTTTGAACGAAAAGAAAGCGATTAAAGATTTTATTTCGAACAAACTTGATGAAATGATTGAAAAACCTCATGGAATTAAATATTTAAAACGAGTTTTGCCGGCAATAAGTTCATCTATGATTGAGGGTAGTGGACTTTTGAATGATTTTATCAACAATTTACCTTTTGAATTACACGTACCAACTTATCAGTATCTGGGGCCTGGCACAAAACTCGAAAAAAGACTAAAAAGAGGAGATACTGGTATAAATAAATTAGATCAAGCTGCTATGGAACACGATATTTTTTATGCAAAACATAGAGACACAAATTCCAGACATATCGCAGATAAAGTTTTGCAAGATAAGGCAATGGATAGATTTTTATCAAAAGATGCTAGTTTAGGTGAAAGATTTGTTGCGCTTCCAACAGCTGGAGCAATGTTTTTGAAGAGAAAACTAGGAATGGGAATCGAAGAGAACTTGAAATTTTAACTATATAAATGGAGGTGAACGTAAACTTCAGCAAAAATCAGAAAGAAAAAATAAAATCCGCTTTTAAGAAGAAAATACCCGTTAGTATTCAATTTAAAATAGATCAACTAAAAAATGGCGAAGATAAGATATTTTTAACAAATAGACAATACAATAAACTCGAAAAATATAAGAAAAACAATAAAGGAACCAGAATAGAATTTTCTTATAATCAGTTGAAAGAACTCAAAAATGGTGGACTTTTGAAAGATTTATTAGATTTTGGAGAAAATATTCCAGTTGTTAAAAATGTTGTTCCTTATGTTCGTAAAGCTGCTCCAATCGTTAAAAAAGATGTGATTCCTATTGTTCGAAACATTTTAAATTGGTTAGATAAAGAGTTGGAAGATGTTACAGGATCTGGATTAGATGAAAAAACTTTGAATTACGTGAAATCAAACATTGAAAAAAAATTTAAACCTTTAACATTCGGGGAATTGGAAGAAATCTGCAAAAATATTAAACATTTTAGAGGAATCTTCATGAGAGATACATTACCTGAAAAAGTTAAGAAATTTGAATGTGGAATTGTGAATTTAGACTCGATTATGGGAAGTGGAACGCATTGGATTTGTTATTATAAAAAATGATAAGAATGCATGTTATTTTGATTCGTATGGAAGAATTGAGGACAAACCACCTATAGAATTGATTAAATATTTGAAAAAAATCAAGCGTCTACTACAATGATTCTCAGATTCAAGACTATAAAGATCCCCCAATTTGTGGTCATTTATGTGTTTTTGTGTTGAATGAACTGAGTACTGGTAAAGATTTTAAAGAAGTTGTTAACAAATTATTACTTAATAAATATGGATTCACAAAATATTTTTGACGTATTTGGAACACAAATTATTCAAAATGTAGATAATAGTTTGAATTTTGATAGTTTGAGAAATGAGTTTGATAACAAGTTAGAAAATGTATTACAAAACCTTCCAGATTCAGATATGTTTGCTGTCGAGATTGAAGATTTTAAAGCAGAATATGATAACAAACTTGCAAATTTCAATGAGTTCAAATGAAGTTGCTGATAAAATAAAAACATTGGAAAAAGAAGTTGATGATGGTTGTAAAAAAAATTATTTACCAATTTAATGTCTCATATCGATAAAGCTGATAAAATTACTGAAGCGATCAAAGTTGAAAAGAATTATGTTAGTTTAGCTAATAAAAAAAGAATTGTCGGTGTTCGACCTGGTATTGACAAACATGATTGTTGTTGTTAAAGAACAAATTTTAAAACCCCTAAAATTATCAGAAAACATCGATATTGTTGATTTACATGATCCGAATGTTAAAAATGCCTTAGATTTTAAAGGAAAAAGAATTAGCGGTGTTAGTAAAGGAATTAATCCATTTGATGTTGTTGTAATGATTCAATTAGAAGATCCTATTAAAATGTTTAATGAACTAAAACAAAATTATGAGAATCATAAACAGCATGTTAAAGATTTTACAACAGAAGTCTATGAAAAACTTGATGAAAGAAGTAAAAGATCAGTAGACGATTTTGGTGAATTACTCGATAAAGTAAATAAACTAGAAGAAAACTTTAATACATATAAAAATGATGTTAATGTATTAGTTGGTGAAGTAATTAACAAAATTCTGGAAGATTTTGATACACATTTCAATGAGAAAGTAAACTTTTTTGAAAATTTTGGTACACGTTTCAATGAGAAAGTAACACATAATAATGAATTACTTAAAAGAATAGATGATCGATACTCTTTATATCTCGATAAAGTAAATAAACTAGAAGAAAACTTTAATAAATTTAAAGAAGATGTTAATAAAACTTTTTGAAAATATTGATAACAGATTTAATGGATTTAGGCGGCTATGATGACTAATTTTCCTTATATAAATGGCGCTCATATATTGTGTGAGATGTAAAGAGAAAAACTGCCACAAATGATATAAAATACTATGCAAACATCAATGGAGTTAAGAGAATATCTGGAAAATGTGCTGAATGTAACACTAAAAAGAGCCAATTTATAAAAACTTGATTTTGAAATTTTTTTCTTAATAAATAGAGATGGCGGGACATTACAGTGCTTTCGATCTTTTTATCATGCAACACGAAAGAGATTTGAAAAAAAGAACATTGGGATGACATTTCTCAAAAATATGAATTATCCGAAGATATGATGAGATTATACGTAAACAAATTGAATTGGTATAACATTGCTAAATATCAAACTTTATCATCAGAGTTCATTCAAGAAAATATACATTATCAATTAAAAGATCATATGTCTGTTCTTTGTCTCTATCAACACTTGAGTATAAAGTTTTTGGATGAAAATAAAGATACAGTTGATTGGAACAATATTATAGATAGTGGTTACTATCCTGTGCAGATTTTATTGAAATATGTGACCGAGATCGCAAAATTTAAGGAAGAGAATCCTGAATATGACGAAGTAGATCATTAAAAATGACTCTAATCTTTTTAATTATTTTACTAAAATTTATATCTTTTCTTATAAAAACGTACATTAGATCGATGAAAAAATGATACACGATGTTTAAAATTTCTAAATTTTCTCTTATTAAATGGCGGACTACAGAAAATATGCTAGTGATATTGAAAGGGCGGAGTTTAAAAATTTCTATCCAATTAGTAAACAACATTTGAATGAACCGAATAAAAGAACTGAGTTTAATATTGATTTTGGAGATAACTTTTGCTCGTCTAACTTCCAGTTTTATATTTCTGGAACTTTAACAAAACAAGATGGTCAAGCATATCTTGGAACTGATAATGTTAGATTAATCGATAATTTTTATACCGTTTTTATTTTCTAAGATTGAAGTAAGAAAACACAATAAATTGATAGAAGAAGTCGAAAACTGTGGCCAATTAAGCACAATTAAAGGAACTATTTTCGTATTCAAAAAGTGATGTTATTTCTCAAACTTCTAATGGCTTTTTGAATCAGATTTTAAATTTTGGTGTTTTTGAAGCAGCTGGAAATTTATCTCATTTTGGATTAGGATTTTTTGAAAATGTTACTATTCCGATCTATAAAGGAGGATTTTATCTAAGTTTTATAAGAGCAGAAGACGATGATGTGATTCTGAAGACTGCAACTGGAAATGTTATGCCTGTTGATGGAAACATAACAATTACAGATTTTTTTATTAGAGTTCCAATGATTGATTATAAAACCACGAGTAAAATTAGATTGATTGATGAAATTACAAAAAGTCAAAACATTATGTTTAATTTTCTAGATTGGCAATGTATTGAACAAAAAGGTATTTCCGGAACAACTTATTCGTTCGATATTACAAACATTTATAGAAATATCTTCAATCCCAAGTTTCGTTATTATAGGTTTTCAAACAGATAGACAGAATAATCAAGAAAAAAAATCCTTCAAAGTTTGATAGTTTGGATGTAAAAAATATCAGAGTAAAATTGAACGGTTCTTATTATCCAGATGAATTACAAAATTTAAACATTTCCGGAGGTCTTTTCAGAATCATGTATCAGATGTATCAAGATTTTAAGAAAGTTTACTGTAATAATAAGGAAATGTATTACAATCCTAAAGAATTTTTAGCGAATAGACCTATTTATGTCATTGATACAACAAAGAGTTTGACAAATATTTCTGGTTCAAAGAACGATATAATTATCAATATGGATTTTCAAAAAGCTGTTACAAACTCGACATGTTATGTGGTTGTGGTTTCTGAGAAATTTTTTAGCCTATGATGTGATTAAGAACGATATTAGAGAAATTCAGTAAAAATCACGTTATTTTCACTATTATTCATCGGATAATTTTTAAAACTTTACAGAATTGTTAAAGACATTGATATAAGTATTCATTTTTAATTTCAAAAGAATATCTTAAAAAATGGGGATGATATTAACAAAAAAAACTATTTCCAAGGTCATCTTAAGGGTTGGACCGGAAGTTATGATTTTAAAAAATACTTTAATATTTACTGATCCTATATACCAAATTTCAGCAAAAAAGCTCCAATAGTTCTCGAGATATAAGAGTTTTAAGATAAGGGATGATTGGGGTAGTTTTTGAAAATTTTGTTATTTTCATGAAAATTTTAAGTTGAACTCGCTTGTTTTTGAAAGTTTCAGATTTTTCTGATAATTTTTTTTTTTATTTTTTTATGAATATTAAGAAATAGGGGATGATTTCACCCTTATGGATAAGTTAAGTCGAAAGAGTTAAGTATTTACTATATGTGTACCAAATTTCATTAAAATCGGTTGAGTGGTTTTTGAAATATAAAATTATTAATAAATTTGTAAACTAGCACTCCTAATTGAACAACTTATATAAGCAGAGATATAGCTTATAACTTTCGAGACTCTCCGTAGCTCAGTTGGTAAGACGCTTGCCTTCAAAGCCTGAGGTTCTGGGTTCAAATCCCAGAGCTTCAGGCGCGCTTTTTATTGAGGAAGACATGGTTGTCGTTCAGTGGTTGGGGACAAGTCTTTACACACGAGTGGCCATAGTGTAATGACTATAGAACAAGCCGAGTAATGACAACTGTGGGTTGGCGCGCCATTTGCTTCCTCACCTTTCCACTTCATTCCTTAATTCCTTCTCTTCCTTAATTCGTTCATTACATTCATCATTCACATCGTTCATTAATACAACATTACACTTACAAAACACCCGACACAAATTCCCTAATTGAATCTCTCCATCAACTTCTACACAGTAGTTACCAAAGAAAAAATGAGACTTGGGAACAAAAAAATTCCAGAGTCTAAGACCCGAATTACAGCTCCTAGCCATTAACTTGGTTGGACAGTAGCAGTGCAGGGCCAAGTCTCTAAACAATAGACACCGTAGAAGAAGTTGAATGTGATGTGATTCCCCATAGCGCAAACACGCACACTAACAACACTACACCAAAGACACAATCATTCATTTTGTCTTTTACAATAATTGATGATGTTCATATTATTCTCTTTCATTCCTTCTAAAACTTCAAAAATATACTCTTTCGCTGATGAAAAATCTCGATTTCTTTCCGGAATAATCTTTGTAATCATAGACAAAATATCCTAAATAGTTGTACAATAGAATGAAATTATTTCTATTTATCTCTGTTGTAGAAATGTAAACACAAACATTTGCGCTGAAAAAATTTATATCTCGGCAGAGTTAGTTCCATAATCTCCATTTAAAACAAAAAATCTTTCTGTTTAAATGGAAGAGTATAATGCCAACTGTTACAAGTGTTCTAATAGAGGAGAAATTATCGATAAAAGATATTTTAGTTTGTAGAGATTGTAATTTAATTTTGTACGAAAGACCTAAACCTAAGAAATTTCGAAATAAACTAACACATTTGAATAATCTGCTTACAAAAATTACAATACGGAGGTGAAAAACAAACAAAATTTGTTACAGAATTTAGAAAACAGAATAAAAATTTTTACTTATCTCTTATAACCGTTGAAAAAATTATTATCCTTTTCAAAGAATACATTAGGTTTGTAGGTATCGATACACACGTTTATTATGAAAAGATATTACCTGTATTTTTTCATTATCTGGATGTTGAATTTGTCTACGATTTTAAGCCTGAAATCTTTGATGATTTTATAGTACATTTGGAGAAATTAAACGAAGAAGAACCTCGTCAAACAATGAAGATGTTGGCAATTCCCTCGACTTCTCGAGTGATTGTTAGCAAATTTCATTTTTTTTTCCGTCTTTAAATTTTTTCTATTTAAATGGAGTTCTTGAAAGAGTTAAATGATATTGGAGAATGTAAGTTTAAAGAGTATAAGAAGTTAAATGAATTGGAAGAAAGAAAGAAACATAGAATCTTGAATTTGGAGAAAATGAAAGATAAATTCGGGTTTACAATAATTGCCGAGTTGGAAGATTGTAAAGTACACTTGCCGAACAGATTTTTGACTGTTTTGGATGAAAAAAAAGATTAAAGAATTAAACAAAAATGAAAAATTACACTTGATTGTTACTGGAAAGAAGACTATAAAAGATAAAGAAATTATAACAATTAACTTTGTAGAATAAAGTCTTTTCAGTTGTGCTCTAAAACTTGCAGTCCCTCCCCACGTCATAGTACTGTTTTGATAACCATAGTTGGTGTCTTTCTTCATAGGAATCACATGGAATATTATCTACAGTAATACCTTTTGTTTCACACAAAATGTGGCTATATTCTATAAGAAAAATTCTATAATGCTCTTTAATGAATTGTGTTGATAAATCTTGATACTCACAAAAATTCCTAAGAAATTCATCAATTAAGTCTTGATTATCTTGAAAGAACGTATAATATGGGAAAAATGTCATAAAAAAAACGATTGAAAACTCTCTGTTTGTTTATTTTTTACTTTCTTTTCAATATCTTTCGTAATTATATTAAATATGTAATCCCTTACTTTTTTAGTTTTTTGCCGATAGTAAAACACTCCATTAGACGTTTTTTCTGCAAAAGACTTTACAAGTTCTTTGAATTCTGTATCATTTAAGGAAAGTATCAACTGTTTCTTTAAAATGTTTTGGTAATTCGTTGAACTCGTTAAAATTGTCTTTCTTTGTAAGTTTTTGAAATGCTAGAAACTGAAGAGAGCTTGGTGAGTTCATGTTGTTTATTTAGTAGAAAAGTTTTTTATTAAAGTACAGTATGTTTTTAGTAAAAATGTTTTAAATTGATTAAATTTTATTAAGAATAAATCCTTTATTCGTAGCAGATTTGACAACATTTTACAAAGCACAGCTTAAGAAAGTAGAAGCAAACAGCTGTAGATTTGGTTAATTTTTTCATTCCACAGAGTAGATAGTAATGTACCGATCGCTTTTGGAGACGAACGACTGTAGATTCGGTTAATTTTTCATTGAGATTTGCTGTGTTATTTTCTCAGCTTCCTTTATGGTACATTGAACAGTATTTTACATTGCTTTTTCGGTCGGCTCCGAAAGTGCGCCAGGAACCCCATATTATTATCTACTTATATCATTATATTAGGAATTGGAACAACAATAAATAATCTACGTATATAATATGATACACAATACATTAATAACAGTAAACAGCTGCCTAAACAACACACAAATTAAGAACTAGTTTGCCCGTCATAGTAGCTTCCCAAGCACGATCGAAATGACTGATAAGAGGATCCAAAAAAATTCCACACCACACCTGAAACTTCATTACCTTCTCTCATAAGTCTGGGAATACGAGCTGTGGTTAGCTGTAAAGCAGAAAGGAAGTGCCCTCTTGAAAAAGGATGTCCCCGGATACGATGTGGGAATTGTCGGAATTCGAAAGAACTCGAGAAGATGACGAGAAAGACCGAGGGCCCAAGTCTCTAGAGCACCGTTAACATATTCCTTATGAACAATCAAGATAGTCCGCCATCCTTCTTCTAGTCGGCCAAAATGTGGAAGGCCCAAGGGAGGATCCTAAAAAACAGTCAACAGGCAGTCTCCAGGAACTGGATAGCCAAGACTGTCAGTCCGTATTGGAGGCCCTCAAGAATCTGATCTTGGCACCCGCTCAAGAGTATCAATGTGCCCTGTCAGGTACGGGGACACCACACAACAGCATGAAAAATTCTAGGGATCGGACCGCACTAAGGTTTTTGAAACAAGGTGTTGTACAAATGTAGTTGGGGGATTTGAAAGTCTTTCGATGTTCTGCCATAGGACATCCCATTAGTGAATTGGCCTTGCTGCATATGCATGATGAGATATGATTCCACGGACATGAGATCATGAGGACATAACGACCCCAAGGTCCTTAAAACTGCAGGGACCTTTATTTCAGTGAGGAAGGCCGAAAGAGTGAGTGTAGTTGAAATACAAGTGGGTTGAGTCCGAGCCGGGAGTTACGTGAGTACAGCACTTTTATCAGCATTCAGGTCCATCCCCATTCCGCTGACACCAGGCTACGATATGATTCTTAAAGTATCCTGTTAAGTCGCCTTGACAGTCCTTCAGGAGACGTTCACTTCTCGGGACTCAAATAATCTTGATGTCATCAGCGAACATGAGACAACGCCGGTAGGAGATAAGCTTCGCGAAAATCTATCATTAATGAAAAGACTGAAAAAAAAAAAAAAGGGGGAAATATAGAGGAGCCCAATATGCGAGCCCTGCGGAACACCAGACGGGGACTGACATACCATTTCAGAGTAAGAGCCGGCAAACTTCACAATCATTCCCCGATTAGTCAGGTAACTTGACAGCCACTCCAGTAGAGGAATCTCGTTATAACCATAGCATCTCAGTTTAGAAATGAGTAAGATTGTGGTTGACTCTATACAAACGCCTCTTTTGAGATGTCGAGCAGTATGCAATCGGACCTGCCTCCGCTCTGTGAAAATGGCAGATGTGACATAGTTATGTAGCCACCAGGAGATTGCGTAGAGGATCGATCGACCTACTTCTTTAAAGCCATGTTGTTCCTCGGCGGATTTAACATGCTTTGAGATCAAATTGCCAAGTTTAATCCACCACAAGGGTCTCTCAAAAACCTTTTGCCAAGCCTAGACACCGAATGAAATGGCTATCGGCCTATAAATTGGTATACATTGGATTCGGCTCACCAGATTTTGAATAATTAAGGGCGTGATGATAAAACTAATCTTCAGATTTGCAGGGAAGGTTGCCACTGGCGGAGCAGTGTGTTGAAATAATAAACAGTTTGAGAGAGTGTTGGGGCCAAAACTGGACTGCGTTGGAGTATCTTGATCACCGCGAGGAGGGTTAGAGAGTTCCGGGACCCATTCCTTTATAGGGGCCAAATAAACTGGAGGGTTGATTTAATGCAAGGGGCTTTAAGTTTTGATTCCACTTGTTGAGCAGTTTAAAACGAGGCTATGATAGATGTTGACAGAAAGTTCTAAAGTTAAAGTCAGAAGATGGGAGTGGACATGTTGGTATCAGACTATTAACGAACATGTTAATCAGCAAAATAGCTCGCAGTGGCCGCTAGGTTCATCCACTTCGACAACATCTCTTTATTACACCAGGTTCGATTGTGATGTTTTGCTTTCTTCAGGATTGTTGATATGTGCCCAAATAAACCTTAATGGTTGATTAGGAATGGCCCGGGACTCCACATAGTATTGTATAGTCACGATATGCACTCAGCCAGCCAAACTGACCTGCACCGATTTTCTAAGTTTTCTAAAAATAATCGTTTATAAGGACGAGATACACCAGTCTCTTTGAAAAACTGCCTTATGGACAGTTTTCTTCTCGATCACAGGCGCCTGAGCCTTCAGCAGTAAAAACCACTTGGGAAAGGTTGATCTTTTGGAAGTTCACTAATGGGGAGAGTATTAAGCTTCGGATAAACATCGCGCAAGGTACCCTACAGGGGAAATATAAGTGAATGGAGTGTTCTTCAGCATTTATGTGGAATCAAATCCGTTGGGTAAAGACAATCCCTGGATCCAGGCAAAGACGGCATCCAAGTTGCATCGTCTGAAGTTGTGACTTGAGCAAGGGTTCGAATTGGTCTTCGCACAATTGAGGTTGATTGAAAAATTTAATGGTGGGTGATTTAATTCCTCGGGGATTATCACATCATCAGCTGGGCTTACTATCGTGTCAGTAAAAGGAGTAAAAATTAGGTCAAGTATAACACCTCGGTGATTTTACAATCCTGTTGTGCTGATAAAGCTGAAAGCAGTTCTGCCAAGCCAACAAGACTTTGAGAGGCGCTGCTGAGCGAACAGGAAGATGTATCTTTCCAGTTTGTGTCAGGTTGATTGAAATCACCCAAGAATAACAAAGTTATCGATTGCAGGATTGGATGAGGCCACATCTATTACGGCATCACATAAAGCGTTCATATTTGGAAATAGGCATGTTAGGGGGAATATAGGCTGCACACAGAATGAGAGGGAATGCCTTAGTAAGAACCTTCACGAAGACGCACTCAACATCAGTCACAGAAGTAGTTAGTTGGGCGCAAAGAAGAGAAGAAACCAACAGCAATGAGGACACCACCACCACTGTCCTTATCGCTATTACTTATGGATCTATCACACCCTGAATGTGGAAAAGTTGTGGAGTCCCAATTCTGAGTCATGAATTCCAATTGTAAGGTTGGTCTCGACCAAAATTAGTACATCATGAACACACGTAGCCGTGGCTTGTTTTAAAAGAGAGAACTTAGATCTAAGTCCATTGACATTTTGGAAATATACATTAAGAGTTGTTTTACCGTTGATACAGGCTAGTTTTTTTGGACAATAGTTGGGACGCCATTTCGGTACTTGATTGTCAGGTTCTTGGCCCCAGCATCAGTCCTCCTCTTCAGGTCATCCCGTAGGTCATTCAAATACTTAGCCTCCCAAGGAGTACGATCCCTAGCAATGGAAATACCAGCAAGTGCATCATCAAGGCCAGAATCTGTCAACGGTAGAGAAGCTCCCCGTAATTTGACTGACTTCAGATACATTATTAAGGATAACCTTAATAGGTCTACTCTTCCCAGGAAAACCACTTTAGCCAACTCTGAAGTAAGTAAAATTATATGTGATAAGCCCTGGACACAGGTGATTAAAGAGAAGAGATACAAGTTTCTTATCATGGTCCTTTTTGGTACCGTATCATGACTCTTAGATTCAGGAAGCTTGAAAATCATAAGATTGCGAGCACGTTGAGTCCGGTCATTCGTCTCAGAGATTATCATCTCCGGTGATGTTATGTTAGTAGCAGGTGACTGCTCAATAGCTGACACCCGCTCTTCTAGGCACGAAAACTTGGTCTCAAACAGAGTGATTTTAGAGTTCAACTCATCTATCTTTTGTGGAACATCAATAAGTTTATCAATTTTCAATGATAGCTCCGTTACACTTTTGGTATGAGTGGTTCAGTTGAGTGACAAGGTAATTCAGAAGGCTACCGTTAAGAGTGGCCGAACTGTCTTGTGGGTCCTTACAGTCCGTCCTTGTGCAAAAACCATTTTATATTAGAATTACCGCTTATGCGTTGATATTCTGTTTATTCATCCTTACGCAATCCCTATGGAAACCACCGCTGGCAATCAGCATCGCAGCCGATACCCTCCCTCAGCATCAAGAACGGCCCTCACACAGATTGGACACGAAGCAGCCATTATGAGAAGATTGTATGATAATGTATACAAACAATGCAGAAGAAAAATTTGAGAAATACAGGTTGCACTAGAGCAGACCACACGTGTAATGACAGCTACTCAATCCACCGCCAGACACGTGCAGACGCTGATATTTAGTTAATCTACAAATGATCACACGCACCTGACAATCTAGAAAATATGTAAGACAACGTGCAGGCAACACGGTGATTAAATAGGCTTACATGCACAGTTCCTACGAATTGCAAACTGTAGGCATCATGCATAAAAGGCGTTGCTGGGCTAATATACACTCTATATTTCACAGTCTATGACTATAAAAGAAGAAGACAATTTAAGCAACAATTTGTAATCGTCTGCTATCCTGCACATTCAATGTTAGTGAGATAGGTTGTTTTAATTTAATCAATAGTGAAATATTTAGCAAAGCATATTTAAAAATTATAATATTGTTGCACTCACTCGATTAAAATGAAGAGATAGATCCAACATTAGAGCACTTGAACACCAATGAAACTAAGAAAATCAGCTTAATTATTAGCACTAGCAAAATACGTTGGATTCAAAACTGCCATCCAAAGAGGAAAAAAAGCTGATGTTAAATAAAGACTAACCACAGCTTAACACAGTTTAAACAATTATTAGAAATGGAATGGAATTGGAGAAGACAATACAATTTTTAAAAAACTTCCGAGTAGTATCCATGAATAATGAAAAAAAACTTCACAAAATTCACAATAAGACTTCGATATTTCCTAAATTTGGCGGCATGTTATAAACAAAATTCATACTGAGTACTACTGGTGTTATTGGTCGATAGCTAGTTAAGCTTCAACCAATCACTATACACCCTACTTCAACTACACTCTTCATACGGATATGTATTACTGGTAGTTTTGGCTTAAACATGTGTTGTCTGAATGTTGTCTTCAATGCAAAGCAGAATTTAATATATTAAATTTTGTGAGCAATGTCTTCACGTGGACTTCAATCATAAAACTTAGTCGCTAGTTTATAAAACTGACCATGATGCCTAAGAACTAAGAAAACGGATCAATTATAAGCCATAAACAAAGCTCTAAATTTAATGCAGAATTTATCTAACAATGAAAGCGACGTTTGAAGCGGATTCTTAAATATAGTACTCACATTGTTATTTGGGCTGGGTATAATTCAAAAATTAAATGTTCCTTAACAACTCACGTTTGACGACAGTGGTAGTTTAGCCGGAAGTAATACAGTTTTCGATTGTGTAGTGGACAAAAGCTGTTGCATTGTTATGACAATGGTAGGCTGACCTGCTCGAAACACACTAAACTATGTTACGCAAAAAGAGGATTAATATTTTACATTTTATAATTTATTAAAGACATTGTACAATAACGGAATCACTTTACATTTAAGAAATTTAACAGGTGAACACTTAATTACGCATGTCTTCATCCAAGTTGGTCGTGTTTTATTACTAAATTTTATGTTGTTACAAACAAAAATTTCCCATTAAATAAAAGGGCAGATTTGAATCAGTAAGCGATTTGTTAATTTGTGGATACGTTAATTCCGAATACAGCCTGCAGGATTGAATAACATTACCCAGAGAATGATAGCCTGGCCTGTTCTACACAAATCATTTAGATATTCACTCCAGCTAACCCCACAAACAGGCAGAGGCGGCAATATGCATGTATTTGAGGTTTATCGCCCAAAACCAGACGATTAGGATAATACTTTGATCGAAAATTCATTCAACGTTAATGATTTGTTCTGTTTGACTTTACCATCACTTCATACTTCATTTTAATTTCAAGGTACAATATTATCAATATTTTCTTTGATGTAGTCTACGAAATCTCTTCTCTCCTCAGAACAGAAAAATTTTATTTGATCATAAATCTCTGTGTTTAACAAGTAATGCAAAATATTAAATGATTTCTACGTGTTTCGTTTTTATGGCGTTCTTAACAAACCATGGATTGTCATTGAGAAGTCTAGGTAAATTTTTACTACAAATTTCAATTTACTTATTCGGATTTCAGTAATTCATTTGTCAGGTAAAAAAAACAACAATTTAATGTAAAATAAAATTCTACCTTAGTTTGACGTGTTTTTGTCTAATTGTGTTTGCATTGGACATGATTATATATAAATTACATAGAGGTATAAAATGTACAACCTGCATATATTTGAATGTACTTAAGGCTTGGTTTAAAAACTTGAGATAAATATTAGATAAGATTTTAAAATTTTGGCTTTAATAAACAGTTTTTTAAATTTGTTTTAGTTCTATGAAAACGTATTAATAATAGTGAAATGTAGATTAGTTTTTGTTTAATATTTTTTATTGCAAGAAACATTTCACTAAAAATATAATAATCATGTACTTAAGGGTTTTGCTTAAACACCATACCACACCTTAAAATGCACTAATTTTGTCAATAAAGCAGTTTAACTGCAAATTGACAATAAGTTGATTGTTGCACTTCTCAGCAATTACTACATACAAACAGGCATACGGAAAACCAAACAAGATATAACATTTCCCTCTTATTTATACCTGATAAATCAAACGGTAAAATTTGATAGAGTAATTTGTGAACATTCGTCTAAATTCAGAATATGCTCTTCTGTTTTCTAATTATCCTCCTGCAATATAAAAATAATTCCCGATAATTATAACGTAAATATGTAATAGTAAGGAGTTTTGAAATACTTTTAAATGTATAAAAGTCGCTGTAAAAATTCTCATAGCAATTATTTACGTGATTATAAGAAGGACGTATGTAGTATAATCGTGTTTCTTTTTTCCTTTTACTGCTTTACCACCCTTACCAATCCACGAAAGAATATTGTTGTTTTAAAAAATTCCAACGAATTGTGTTATCCAGACTCAGAACAGTTTAAAAGGTCGCTTACTACAAAGTCTTCATATACAAGGTTGAAAGAATAATCTGTTATGAACCACAGTCTTCAACTTATACATGAAATATTACAAGAGTGCAGGGTTGCCCTAAAACCATTTCCTAGATAATGAATATCATAGAAAACAAAAGGACAGGAAGTAATATTTATTCGTGGTTGTTAAATAGCTATATCTTTTAATATTTTTACACTAAACGATATTTTCCTAATGTCTGTCGCTTGACCGCTTTGATTAGTCTATCAACAATTCACGTATTTTCAGTTTTAAAGTTATAGCTATAAATAGACAAGAGAATACTTCTTAAACTCAATACTTAATCTGGTTATTCAATAAATGACATTTTCTTCAAGTTAAATATTCAGCTTTCATGACCAAATGATTAAAACACTACATTGAAGTTAACTTCTTGACTCAACATTTAAATCGAATTAAAATGTAACTTTATTTATAAATTCAAATAAAATAAAAAAATGTCTAACTTAATAAATAAATAAAACAAAATTGTTTTCTAGTATAAGTAAAACGTGATTTACTGTTGGCACAGACAAAAAGTGAAAGCTGTAATTGAACTTTATACTTCCAATAATTTATTAACTTGATATCTTGAAGTTTTAAATGTTATTCTGACTGTTGAATACTAAATTTCTATACCAAGTAACCTTTAACTAACATTAAACTTGCACTCTCTTGCCAAGTTGCGTTAATTATTTAGTGTTCTAATCTTGTTAGTCCCCTTGTATCGAAGTAATACAATATTCCCTGTATAAGATAGCTAGCATTAAGTTTAAGATATGAAAATCGCAATGTGGAAAAATATTTTCTACTTAGGCAAATTCCCTCGCAGAATGTGGTATGGAAAAAGAACGACCGGGTGCACCACTAATATAATCATGCTGAACACCTAAAAAAAGACGCTGAGATTCGCGAGTAAGAGTTTTATAACCCCTTTCCTGACCAAAACTATCTTAGTACCGATGCCCTTGATCACAAGGGCTAGGGAAGTTAATTGTCAACTGTCAACCCCATTGTCACCAGTTATCAAAGCGACTTCCAGATATACAGTTGTCTTCCTGCACATTCCTATCTTCACGAAACCTAGTTCGAGGAATTAAATTTTTAATGTTATTTATGTTTTGACGAATGTACCTATATCGTATAGATTTTCTTCCATACTTAATCGTTAATTTTAATTTTTCTGTGTAGCTTATGCTCATACATATACCTTTGCTATGTTAACATGATAACTGTTGAAAATGATGTAATTGTATCTTTTTAATAAGAGATGAAATTTAATGCAAATTTTACGAAAGAATGTTTGGTAGAAAAAAGAAATATCTGTCAGTATAGGTGAAAGTAAAAGCAAATTTCATTTAACTGTTTTACATTTTCAGAATTTTTAGTAACGAAAAAACGTTAAATTTGACTATCTCACTTTTTACACAACCGCATTCACGTGGTAAATACAATAAACATATAATAAATTCCACTAAAAAGCACTGCTGATTATAAGGGTTATGAGTAACGGTGAATCAGCACATTAGGCTCGCACTTGACGTCCTCTGAGAGGGCAGTGTGGGCGACTATGACGTCGGAAATAGAAACTCGGAAGTAAGGCGAACGTCATTTCAGTCTACTCTTCTCTAACTTCAAAGGAACTGAGAATGAAGAGATTATTTGAAATAATTATTTCTCAATATTTAAGAGTTAACGAATACATAATTAAATACGTATTAGATAAAATAAGATAAAGGTGTTCAAATTCTTCAATTCTGTCCACAGTATGTGTTAATAAAATGTGTCCAATACAAAATCTACAATTTTCTTTCCTATTTTACCTGGTATTAATGTATTGAATACAGTAAAGTTGAAACTCTCAAATGTCTATCTTATTATTCTGGAATAATTGGTTTAGGTCGGAATATTTTAATCGGGGTGTGGAAATAAACAGCTAAAATTCAAGAAACTTAAAAACCTTGTTAAATAAGTGATTCCAATATTGTTTGAGAAACCAAAAATGTGAGCTTGCTGAATTTATCCTGAAACACTGCATATTTATCGTAAAAATCAAAATACAACCTAAAGACAACTCTTAACTTTTTGTTTTATTTATTAAAGAGGGATATTATTTTTTATATCATACAGTATCACACGTACCAGGTGTTTGTGACATTGGGTTTATAGTGCAGTTAATACTGTTTTATTAATATTCAACGGAAAATTTTATACATTTGGATGGAAAATTTAGCTGTTAGGTTCCTGAAAACTAATGGGCACATTAAATTAGTTGATGATATAAATATACAGCCTTTGAAGGTCAAATAAAATTATGATTTCCCTTAGCCTTTTAATATTAGGGGTTTTGTGTGTTAAAAGATAATAAAATAATAACTATAATCGGGAAATTAGGCTTTTAGTCAACGATTTTTAATAATAGTTTTTTTATAAAATTAGATAGTATTATGAATATATTTTTAGAATAAATATTCAATTCCTTATTCTTGTGGGTGCTTTAAAGACTTGGGTTCACTCACATATACTCGTTTTCTAATATATCACTTTGACACTAGTCCATTCCAATGTATGCAGAATAAATATACTTTAAAATTTTGTAATAATTCAAGCAAGTTAGGTATAAAATGTTGCGAAAAAAATATTCAAAATACATAGGCAATTTAAAACCATAAAGAATATTACCATACATCGGAATTAATTTTTATCATTATTACTATATGCTTCTGTTCATCTAGCAGTCCACAAAGGTCGAGGTTAAAGAAAATAATTTATTATCTTATTTATAACTAGTATTATTAAACTTCCAAATTTATCTTGCAGTAAACTTTCACTTTCACGAAACTCCTGAAAAAATCGCCTGTAATTCATTGTTTCACCATTCCGCTGTTAGTAACCTAGCTTGTATTGTTTAAAACACCTCAAAATTGGTTTTCTGTACAAAGTTGTGTGTTGCATTAAAATTCAAACCTGTTTGCAAACATAAAACATCGAGGAAATTTTATATCAGTTATTGATATGTGATAGAAATATATTTATATCAGAACTATATCTGAATATATATACATGTAAAGTGCTGAGAAATACATTAAAGTTTATGTATTGTGTGAGGTAAATATCTAAAGTATAAAAATAAATCTGTGAAGGCTATGAATTAACTTTTCATAATTTATCAAATGAGGTTTCATAAAGACAGTACATAGATCTTGCTTTCGAGACCAGTTGTTTCTACATCGATGCCTTTGAATTGAATATTTTTTAAGAACCTATTCTCCAAAGTACATGAGAAAAGGCGACTTTAAATGAAACCACTGGTCGTTTTAGAAGTGGTACAAATCTGATAAAATATAAGATCAGTCTTTAAAAAATAATCTGCCGGCAGTAAAAGATTATGTAAGGTAATTCTCTTATGTTATTGGGGTACATAGAAGTATAAATGAAAATAATTCTTTCGTAAAACAGTTATAATTATTAGATTTATATATGACTGCCATTTGGACTGATTGAGCAGAAGATGCATTATTAACTGTGGTGACTTTCTAGCGGCAAAAACATAAAATATACTATATTTTTATTTTTAAGAAACCTTTTAATTTGAAAACGAAGATATAAATAGCTATGAGTATAGCAAGATGTATCTAAGAGTGTAGATTCGGGTTGGTTGACTATAGTAATTATGCTTGTATACTTATTATTTACTTGTAGTAAAACAATTATAATGTATACTAAAACTTATAATTCCAGTATTTTGTTTCGTACTTCTCAAAGTTGAATGACTAATATCTTTAAACAAAAACACTGCAGTACAGTGGAAAGACTAAAAAACACAAGTACTTTGTTTAAAGTTTATAGTTGTCAATGTGTGGATGGAAAGGGGTGATAGAATTTTGGAATTAGTTATAGGCACATTTTGTAAAATATAACGATGGAAAATGTTCCAGATCCTAATAAAAGTACCTTGTGTGTAAAGCAAGAATTTTACTTTCACGGATTGGTAATTTTTATTTAACTTGCCTTTAATTTTGCCATCGTTGCCTAAGGTAAATCTCGATCCTTCTCAACAACATAAATTATTCCTGTCTACAACATTGGTTTAAACGAACTTTGAAGTTTAATTTTTGTTTGCTACTTTTTGTACAAAAATACTCACAGTGGTTGTAATGTATAGTTTTTCTGAAAACGTTCACATATGTGAACATGTATGTACTATATAATACAACCCTAACGCTAGTTAACATCTACAAATTTGAAGTATGTGGTAGCTCAGATCAGATAGGATATTAAAAATGGGCATGACAAATCTATAACGTTCCATAGCTCACATATACTTGAAAATAACAAACTTTGGCATGACGTTATGGTGAAAAAAATATAGGTTCTTTGGTGCCAACAAAAGCAAGGGAGAACAATTTACGTTTTAGTTGTTGGAAGTATCATTTAATAATGCTGTAATGTAGGTTATGTATACCATAGCAGGACATTAAATATGGAAATGGAAAATATACACTGTTCCAAAAACTCACA
Organism: Homalodisca vitripennis; assembly: GCF_021130785.1. Taxonomy (NCBI): domain Eukaryota; kingdom Metazoa; phylum Arthropoda; class Insecta; order Hemiptera; family Cicadellidae; genus Homalodisca; species Homalodisca vitripennis. Next base: position 41,060 of record NW_025780832.1, read on the forward strand.
TATTAAATATTTTCAAGCGCAATGTTAATTAACTTATAATTATTGAAACTTATACTAATTATTATATATTGAAGTAATTTGTATTGAATGCATATACACTGATGGTTGTTGAGTTGAATATTTCTTCAGAATTGTGTATAATAATTAATGCTTTTTATCTTACTTTCAAATAGTAAAACGTTTGATTCGTTCACGTTATGTAACTCATTTTTACAGGTAAGTTTATTTGTTATTTTGTTTGTTGATTGATAATTAATAGACAAGATATTTCTCTTGTTTTCGTGGTATTAAAAACGTGGTAGTATAAAAATTTTAAATATACAGATTTGAAATGACCTATAATAAAAATGACCGTATTAGTCATAAAAAATGTCTATTTCTATTATCGTCAGACACAATTAGATAAGTAAACTAAAATAATAAACAAGTTTAATCTTAAAACTATAATTTCATATTTTAATCCTATTGATACCCTCCTATATCGTTTAAAATTTTATTTTATACAAATGAAAATCTTCATTAAAATTTGACACTTCAGTTTTCTAATATTTTTGCACTCTATTGGCTAAAATAATACCTATTATGAAAAATCTTAAAATAGAAAGTAAAGCTCAAATATTTTAAACAAAAATTTAATTTTATAAGCCATTTAAAAATTGACCACTATATTGGAAAATTGTGATATAATTTTTAAAATGTAACCAAATAATTTAATTGAGAATAAAAAAACAATAAAAACAGTTTATAATTTAAGGTCGATTTAGCGATATTTTCTGGGATCCTAATGGTGCCTCTTTGTGTCAATCCCCCCATAGATTTGGAAAGTTTTGCATGCAACCAGGGAAGCTTCTTATGCGACACGTGGTAGGCGTTCTCATATGTTTTAAATATACACGGATAATAATTGTAGTAATTTTAATTATAAGTAGTCTATTTTATTTGTCTGCTTGGGGATATTATTGCAATATGCCACTATATGCAGATTATATTGAAAGCTTTTGTCCGATGGATTAGATTGTACCTACAACTAGAGGATAGTAAATACATTATTGATGTAAAAATAAAAATACAATTTTGTTTAATTGTAAAAGGAATGAAGCGTGCATGGATATAAAGGGTTTTATGAATGTGAAAGGAGAATAAAAAAATGCACAATCAAAAATGATATTGAAACACCCAACGCAAATATCAATATTTAACTATGTTAGATGATTATAAAATCGTTAGATAACTTTGCACCTTTTACGCAATATGCAGCCGACGCTTTTTCTTTTTTGTTACTCTTCATTTTGGGCTCTTTGGGTTTGGGCTCTAATAGACGTTATTTTTTCCTTTAGTCGTTGTTGGAGCTAAGTTTTCTCGCGTTATTCCGTTTATAATTGTTATATCTTATTATTTTTTTAAATTTCCAGTCTCTTGTATTGTTTCTCAAAATTCGTTTGGAGCACATTGTACCATTTGACAACTTTCCATATTCTAATTACCCTCTTATTTACCATTGTTGGTAAAATTTAACGAAACGAAAAACTCGGTTATTGAAGACAAACTGTGTTGTGCATTGTTTCTCCCCGCCGTGAGATAGTGTTAATATCACAAATTATAGAGTATCTACAGACATTCCAGTATCCAAGGTACCATAGATGAACAGTATCTATTCTGGTCTGGTGAATTTTGTCTTGGAAAGTAGTAAACTCCTCTCCCCCTTGGAACTGATGGCAAGCCTGTATGTGAGTGAAACTATTGATATTAAACCACATTTCAATAATATAAATCTATCACATTACTGTTTGGATTAGGTGTAATCTAGTCCAGTTAATTTGTCCTTACAGTGCAATTACTTAGTATTTGTAAATTTATATTTTTTAAACACGTAAAAATATTACTTTGATATACCAGCATGCTGTAACGTTAAACGAAGGGTTTCATTTGTAATTTTGAAAACAATGAGTAGGAGCGCTCGTCGTATTTGTTTTGTCTGAACAAAGAGTCATAAATTAAAAGTGAAACGTTTTTACTGCTGTTAACCCTGTTTAGTGGCATGCCATTTATAATGATTTAACATTGCGATAATACACTTCAGTAGTTGAAATTTTTTTTAGTGTATTTTTTCTATATGAATCTGATTATTTATCTTGTACTACAGTTTTTTTAATACGCAGTAAAACTGTTTTTATATCAACGAGAATTCTGAGTTGTGAGTATAGCAGTGGTAGGTTTAATTGTATTTAGTTTTTTTTCACACCAATGGGAATTAGTAATATGGAAGGAGATATTGTTTTATTTATTTGTTAACCATATTATTACCACAATTATTCGTTGCAGCTGATGTTAAATACATGAGTTACTAATATATGTTTTCTGGATTGAAAACTTTTAAATATAAAAGCAGACCAACGAGTTACTTGTTAAATAATGAAAGTTGACGAGCACTTTTCACAGAGAAATAACAAAACTCACCGGATTCGTAGGGGATTTTGATACTGTTTTTTTTCATAATGGATTTTTGCTTCTTTTCGAAATGAAATTTCATAGTAGAAGTTTATTAATAAGACTCATTCCGCCGCCGTTCAAGTTTATTTAAAGTATCCTCATCTCGTTATTGTAACTTTGTAGAGTAATTTGTCGATAAAGTATAAGCACGTTATAAAATCGATTTAATACATTAAAAAAGGTTGCATTGTGCATAGTCAATAATGGAATTTTTTTTAGGCTCTATGATAGGCTAAATTTTTGTATCTGAGATTTATAAATTCGTTTTTAATCCGCTATTTTGTGTACTAAAAACATGATAACCTAGAGTGTTTTTATTCTCATTATTTGATATAAAAATATAAAGTATTTGTGTTATCCAGACTTTTAATGTACATTACACATAAAAAAATAATTTTCTGTATAAACTCATGTAAGATCCAACAATGTAACGAGGGATTGTGAGTGGTTGTTAGAGATCGATATTTGGTGCAGTGTAAACATTATGAAGTTCCGATACGAGTCCCCGAGATGAGGCCTGTAAGTAGTAGTTATGTAGACGGGAAGTAGAACACGAAAACTACAATTTAAACACACCAAATCCTGAACAAAACGACGCCGTTTTCTATTCTTTATGTGTGGAATTCTATAGTTTATCTTGTTTTTTCTGAATGCTTTTGCAAATCAATACTAACTCTTTGACCCTTGTATTTATTTGGTTAAAAATCTCTCAAGGATTATTGCATTATTGTACTTTAGTCACTCCTCTTTTGGTCCTTGTGAAACTTTAAAAAGTTTTCCTGTTTAAAACAAGAGATATATCATTTATAATTTGATAATCAAGATTTCACATACCCTCCATCTTTATTCATAAAAACAGCTAAAACAGATTGTATCCATAGTTTTAACTCACACCGTTATAAACGTGTAGTAAGTAAATCACAGATGCATTCAAAAATTTGAAGCTTTTGTAACAACTTTGTACTATTTAAAATATTTTCCTAAAAACCGTCACTTCAATCAATGAAATAAAAAAAAAATTATTTACAAACCTATACTAAAGGTCTCTAGGTAATTGTGGAAACGAAAAGTTATAACATAGTTTTAGACTGTAACTTTAAGATATTTTAGTTTTTTTTTTAGCACCCAAGCTATCTCAAGTCTAAATATTACTTTCCACTTGTCAACTAAGCAGCTACACTTTACTTATTCCGGACTTCTAATTAATGAAGTGTAAACCACTGCCTTGTGTGTACTGCATTTTTATAAAACGAACCGCAAATGTTTAGTTTAATTATACAAATGTAATATGATATTCCAAGCAAGTTAGGTAGGGTAATTATACAGACTTTAATAATTTAATGTGTTTAATTTGATTGATAGTTAAAGAAAAGTGCGGAGTTCGTGTGATAAAAGCATCGCTTTTAACAATATGATACATACAGAAAAAATTAAAACTCTGGTATGTATATGATAATATTGAAAATAGCTTTCTATATAAAGTCAGGGTAAGGTTATTGAATATTTCAAGAATAAAATAAAACCTGCCTATTGTGAAGATATAATAGGTCGTGACGTTCTTATAAATTGGAAATTTAAAACTATTATTCCATGCCTCAAATACATCTTGATATTTGTTTATATACACATGTAAATGTTTATCATCCCTTCCGGTTTTTTAAGTTCCATTATCAATAAAGAAATAGAAAATAAAGAGTCCATTAGTCCTACAGTTCTTCACGTCGGATAACTAACTGGAAAGGATATAACTGAACTGAGGAAAACCTCTATAAATAGAAAGGAATAAAGGCAGTGGTTATAATGCAAGGCTTAGTTCGCTAAGGCACAAGACTATAGATTATATCTACGGAACTTAAACATCTGTAGTTTGTGGTACAAGATTATTGAGTTTAACACGGTTATTTTCTTCACCCATAATAGTCTTACATCTAGAAAATTGCAAATAGATTTACGGTCAAATTACATAATAAGAAATACCACACAAGAGTAACACTTATCACGGGTACTATACTCTAGCTAATGTTCAAAGCAAAATTTACATTTGGTTTTTATATTCATTTTGGGCTTACACGTGCTTACTGATGTGTCCACATCATTAAAAAAACTAATATTAATTTGTTTTTCAGTTATTTAGAAATAATTTTTAACATGTGAATTTTTTCTACACCGCACTAAGACCAATGTAATAAAGTTTGATAACGCTCAGAAATAATATCACATAGAAATGGCATTCGCCACTCTTTTACTCTTGTATCGTAAGGACAGACAAAGTTTCCAGAATCTCAAATTTTATAGAGTTAGTGTAGTTAACGCTCAGCCAATAATAAACAAATTTGTTTTGCTGTTTGTAGTATTACACGGACCCAGCAAACAATACTACGAGTCAAACAATATTACAACATGGTTAGCGTGTAGCTGATGGTCATATACGCCCGGTTTCAAACCCAGGATTAAATCAATTAAACAAGACACATCAGTTTTCACCTTACGTGATCTTAATTCATTTCGATTGTTACAATTGTATTACAATACAGATTGTGAATCCTCAACTTAATCCAATATATCGCGTTTTTTTTTTTAATTACAAAACCGTGTGTAAAAAAAAAGGATATAACTTATAAATTACCATAACACCATTAGGCCAAAGGACAGAAAGTACTTAAACTGCCCGTTTTCTCTTATCCAAGCTCAAAAAGTAAATCTAAGTGAATTTTTGAGCACTGCGATTCCTTGTACAGTACTTTAATTTTACCGTTTATTAAGCAGATATAATAAGCAAGTTATGTTCATGTATATTTATTATTCTTTTTCATTACCATCAGTTGAATTTGGGTTTATTAGAAATTGATTTTGCTATTAACTTAGTGTTTAAGCGTTTATGTGTTTTACTTATTATTTAAGGGGCCTTGGCAAAGATTTTCTTTTTGTCTTTATACCTTATGAGGTCATGTCCCACACTGTATCTCCAGGAATAATATAGAATATAGATCTTTAAACAGTTCATTAGTTTTATTTTTAGGTATAGCTAAATTTGATTTCCACGATGGTGCACATCATCTCTATAAGATTTTGCTCTGTTATTAGCGTTTTTACATGTGTTCTTATGAATAACCATGATGTAACGAGGAAATTACAGAATAAATAAATTTGTAAAACAAAAAATAAGTAGAAAATTTTCGTCACTTTTTATCATTTGACCTAGAGAATACATGTTGCCTAATGAAATAAGGTATACATTTTTCATTGCGAGCATCATGTGGGTCTGGTGTACGAGTTGTGATATGGTGTACTCGGACCTTCTGTTTTAAATAAACACAACATCCAACCATTCCTAGTGTACAATGTATGTCAACTGGTTTTCTGATACACAAAGCTAACAGAAAAG
>NW_025780833.1:0-57805 GCF_021130785.1 Homalodisca vitripennis
AACTAAGTATTTTTATATTACAATATTTTAGAAGAACTTTTTGACCTTATTGTGAAATAAAATATATTAACTTGACATGACTTATAAAGGATAAAATAATGATGTTTGAAAAAGGAGATATTTCTTTGTTCATTTGCGTACATAACGGATATATGATGGAAACAGGATTTTTTCCGGACATTTTCCATAGTTCAGTGAAACAAGAAATCAGTAACTACGTTTCGAGATCTGAAATCTGATCTCTTCTTCAGGTAAAGAACTAACCTAATACATAATTACAAAACTAGGTTAAAATAAACAAATCTTACAAAAGCTTTGTGGCACGCCTAAGTCAGGAATCACAACCTACATGTTGTTTGTCAACTTCACTAACTCTATAAACATGCACTTAATAAAAAAAACTATACAAAAACACTAATCATTAAAACTTAACTACGGAATACAGGTCACAATACGTTTTCACTCGTCAACCAACCACCTACAACTGACCAGAGGGACCAGCCAATGGTAATCGTCACGGCTGGCTAAAACAAGATAGCGGAAATAAAAAGGAAGTTGGACAGGAATGGGCCCTTTCGTTATTATTGGTTCATGCGAGATGAACTTCTTAAAACCATATTGACTGCGCATTGGTTTATTACAAATATCTGATCCGTTTGATACTTTTGGTTTTCTCTTTAGTTCATTTTTTAGAATTTGGCAACCAAAGCAGCCTAATCTCGACTGATGGTTGACTGATTGGTTGGTCTGCCAATTTAATGTATGTTGACTCAATTAATTTCCTTTTGAAGAAATATGGTTCCCGATGTATTATGTTGGCTTCATCCCAATTCATATGATTGGCTTCGGACCAAACATGGTGTGCAATTTTTGACTTTTCTGTGAGACCCTTTCTCGTGTTTTCTTTGTGCTCTTTTATCATTACGTTTAGTGGTCTTTTTGTCTCGCCAATGTATTCCCTATGCAACTAAATTTTATACTGTAAACACAGTTTTTTGGAATCCTGTGTGCCATTTTTTGGTTTTGGTTTTACGAGATTTTGTCTAAGAGTGTTGTGTGTTTTATAATGTTGTACTTTATACCTACTCTTCTAATTCTCTCCGATAATCCCGGCACATAAGGGATTGACATAAACGCAAGTTTATCCCAATTCTGTTTTTCTGACTCAGGAATGATTCTTCTGGTTCGTTTGCACTTATTTATTACTAATTGAGGGTATCCATTGCTTCTGAGATCCGATTCAATTTTCTTAAATTCTTCTTTTAGTCCATCTTTATCTGAGCACAAGCTCTTTGCTCTATCAAACAACGAGTAGGCTACTCCTTCTTTGACAGATTTGTGATGGTTGGATTGATAATTTAAATATTTTCTTGTGTGTGTTATCTTTCGAAAAACAGTTGTCTTAAGGACATCCCTATCTCTTAATACATACACATCCAAAAAGGGAAGCTTGTTTTGGACTTCCAATTCCGTTGTGAAGGGGATGGAAGGAGAAATACTATTAATGTGATTCAAAAAATTATTTAATTCAATGTCTCCATGAGAAAAAATAACAAAGGTATCATCCACATACCTCCACCAAATCTTCGGTTTGAACTGAGCTGAAGCCAAAGCTTTTCGCTCAAATTCCTCCATAAAGATATTGGCGAAAATAGGAGACAGTGGAGAACCCATTGCCATCCCATCATCTTGACAGTAAAATTTTACCTCTAACTCAAAATAATTGCATTGAGTGCATAGTTCTAACAGTTCCATAATTACTGGCACGGGAAGTTTAGTTCTATCCTTTAATGTTTGGTCTTCTTTGAGACGTGATTTAATAGTTCCGAGAGTTTCTGGAACTGGTACATTTGTAAATAGGTTTTCGACATCAAAACTTACCAGTTTGTCAGTTTCAGTCAACTTTAGGGATTTTGACTTTTCTACAAAATCCCTGGAATTTTTGATGAAAGAGTCAGTTTTTCCTACCAATGGCGTTAAGATGTCCAAGAGGACTTTAGACAATTCCCTGCAAGGTGAATCACGGGAACTAATGATGGGCCGGAGAGGGATGGTAGGTTTGTGGATTTTTGGAAGGCCATATGGGGGATTTAGGAGTGGTGAGGAGTTAATTTAGATCTAAATTTATCTGAAAAACATTCTTTATGTTTTCTTAAGGTGTTTGCTACTTTGCGTTCAAATGAATCAGTCGGCTCTTTATTTAAAACTGTATATTTGCCAGTATTTAAAGTTTCCGCAATCTTTTCTTTATACGCTACTGAGTCAAATACAACAGTAGCGTTGCCTTTATCGGCTGGTAAGATTTTTACCGTGTCGTCTTTGCCAAGGATCGAAATGGATTTTTTCTCTTCCATTGTCAAATTGGGTTTTGTGGGAGGAATTTTCCAGCTACGACATCCAGTGCCTTTACCGATTTTTGTGCCACAGAAAAGTTTAAACCCTTGGATAAGACTGATATTTCCGCTTCTTGAGGATTTTCGAAGAGGATATAGTATAACGGATTTAGCTATTATGCTGTGTCAAAGGCATTTATAATCTTAATAAAACACACATGTTTACAAAAGTCAATATGGCAATAAATATTCTTGTAAGTTTAATCATAATGATTAGAAATACTATATATTTTGTACTAGTTCTACTAGAGAATATTATCATAAATTAATTTATAATTATGCATTTAATATTGATGCATATATATATATATATATATATATATATATATATATATATATGGATTAAGTATTAATTATTCACGGTTAAGCTCAGAAATAAAACAATGATTTCTACACGAGATTATCATTCTCGTGGCCAATCACTTATCTCTTGTTTTCCTTCCTTCTGATAATGAAAAATTTAGAAGTTCACATTTTGTTAATTAAACTAAGCTCATTAGCAAAAATCTAATTTTACTTATTATCATCCTCCATTAACTCGTAGCTAACTATTAGCTGATTTATATACCACTATCTGATCAGTGAGATGAGTATACAACTAAAACACTTAATTGAGTATTGAAGTCCTCCAATTAAACTTACCGTAAATCTATTCTACTCTTTCATATAGCTGAAGTGAAAGAAATAGCCTACGAAGAATATAGTAAATTTGAAGTTTGAAACTATTGGTTTTTAGATTGATGTTGTTAAGTACAAAAACGTATATATTATAATAGTAAGTATACTAGTATATTTCATATTGCACGCCATTAGATGTTGGCATTTATACTATTAGTTGATTAAAATAAAAAAGTATAATAAATTACATTAGATTAATTGATGAGCAGTATTAACTAGGAAATATGTCTTTTGAATATCTTTGTGGCACAAAAGATACTGTAGGGACCTGTGTTAAGTATTTATAAAATGTAATGAAGTTACTCATGTAATACAGGAAACTACAGAGCAGAGTGTAGTTATCTGTTTAGAGCATTTCTAGTTTAATACTACCAACCACTTATAGTGTAATGGAGCACACTGAAGCTTTACAACCCATTAACACTTCACCTTCGTAATTGACTCTAGTGAATATGACAATACCAGTCCTTATTGTTTAGTATCTAGGGTACGTTTGGTTACAGAATTAAAGACTTACGGTATACAAGAGCACATTGAGTGACACAGTAATCGAGATCTGACCGACACTTATAACATATACGAGTATTTTACAACTATTATTCTTTGCAAAAATAAATTACTTTTTATAAGTGGCTTTCAATTATACTTTGACCCGACTAAGTAAAATCAGACTTTTTGTACTCATCGGATTTTTATTCATCTGTTATGTGTTTTGTAGAGTAACTTACAGCATATACAAAGTGAAATAGGCATTAAAAGTATATGGTTCGATATTATTAAAATTTACAGTAGTTTTAAGCGTAGCCATTTTTAAAGGGCAAGGTATAATGTATTTTTGTTTTGTTTACTTGTAAGAAGGTAACATCAAGTAAACTGCTCCATTTGGCGTGTGTATAAAAATTCTAAAAGAAGATATATACTCGTATATATATATATATATATATATATATATATATATATATAAATCTTCAATAAGATAGAAAAAATCGAAGAAAAGAACATAAAATTCTCTATGTTTCGTCGTAAGACATTTTCAAGAGATATACAGTAGGTAAATAAGTAAATATTATATATATAGGGAGACCTGAAACAGATTTTTAAAACCCTTGTTATTTTTATGTTCCAATTTCTGAAGTACGATTTCAGTTACGAAATACGATGTATTTGTTGATTTAATGTAATTTGGTGTACGAATGCGCAAGGTTTCGTTCCGCCTCGTTCTTGAAATGGACAACTGTCCTAATATTGTTGTCACATATCAGATTTGGGAGTCATTACATATTTAAGCATGTTCTTGCTAAATTTGTAGGCTAATCAATATAAAATATATCTGTAATAATATAATGAGAATTGGTTTAATGGAAATATTATGATAATAATACCACTTACATTATCCATCTACATGTACAGTGCAGTAAGCAAACACAATCCTTCTGTAATGGCTAGCTCCCGTTTCATATTGGTGTCGTGATCCCTAACCCATAATGGGCATTAGGAATCAGTTGCTACAGCAGCAGAAACTAAGCTATATTTTATGTTAATTCTAACTTAAGTTTTTTTTTCCTGATTTTTAATATAATAAAGTGCTACCATTTAACTTTAGTTTATTATAACTGTCTGTGGTAATGGATTTCTGTCTCTATGTATAAAAACGAAGTTACCTACAAACTTGAAAATGTGTACGAGGCATTCCGTTATATATTTATATGAGGAAAAACTAAGTTCGATCATGGTACATGTCACTTAATGGGATTTTAATGAGCGTTAGTAAATATATTCACATTGGTCTCATGGGTAACTAACAAATAGGAAATGTTAGAAAAAAAATTATTTTTAAGCAAACTCTATATACCTATGAGAGATTCAAACATGTGAGTTATTAAACACATCTAGCCAACTATCCCGATACATAAAGATAATAACATAGTGACTTGATGTGTAGTGTGTATTATTTCAGTAAAATATTGTAATATAATATTATATGAAATCGAATGTAATAAACCGGAAATGTAATTATTATCCTGTAGCAAGTCTTGTGGAAAAAATTATATATAACTTTTAAATTTGGAATAAACTTCCTTCTACAAGAATGAGAACTATTAGGTGTCATTCTTGTCTAAACATGCCTTATAGTTTGTCTGTCTGGTCCCAAAATATCTCAAAATTAAAATTTTCATGAAACCCCCTTAATGCCTGTTCAAATTCTTTTATATTGACATGATAATGTTCGATGGTGAAGTATGACACTCAATAGGATATAGTTGAGTATTAGCAAAAATATTATAATTTTATTGTGATATGTTGGGAACAAATAGAACTATACCCTTGTAAACTTTGTATTTCCCTTATCTATCTCTAATAGCACGAACCAAATTGGCCTTCTGTCTTTCGTCTGTCTACTTATGTGTCTACTTTATGCCTTATAGTTGAAAAATGATATACGATATGCACTCGCAATTTAGTATGATACTCGATTTAAACATAGTAATCGTTGATTTAAATTAAAGTAGAAGGCTATCAATTTGGTTGGCTTAGCAAAACACGATTACTATCTACCATTAGGCTGTAAAGTTTTTTTACAAAGATTTATCGAGGAGAAAATAAATTATAGATTGGCCTTTTAGATTTAACAAGTTAAAAATTAAAATTTGATCACATATTAAAGATGAAAGCATAAGCTAGAAGAAATTAAATCTAGTGTTAATTTATAAATGAAATATCATTATAGTCAGATCCACTCAACAGTTGTGAGATACTCTTTATCAAAATGGATAAATAGCATAAGGATCTAACATTAGCGACTTTTAAAATTAATCTAGAGTATAAATAATTAATATTGTATACTGACTTGTTTTTATAAACCCATTCGGCTTTAGTTGCTTTTGTTTTAGCCTAAGTGGATTCTATATCAACAATAGAAAAGTATAACATTTTTAAAACGAAATGTCAAAGGTCGCAGACTTAAAGCTGCATTCTCTTGTCTCTACCGTTACTTCTAGCAGTGTATTATTGAAATATTAAAGTTCATACATGATAACATTATTATTAATTACCGGTACATTTTTACAGTAAATTTAAAGAACGATATTTATTTATACTATGTAATAATATTGATTTAACGCGCATCTAGGGTTAACAAATAGAATAAAATACATGTATTGGATAAAATATTATTATTTTTATTCAATAAACGTAACATAGCCTATAATGGCAGGCTTTGTATAATTTCTGTTTTTTTTTAGGAAATGAAATTGAAAAACATATGACATTATGAAGTAGATAGACTAGGAATTGAGAGACAATGTGGGGAAGAAATAACATAGACTATGTATAATAATATTGTCACTGCAACAGTTAACCTTCATGAGGCTCTAATTCACATATCACAGGAACTATACAACCATAACCTGGACCATTGGACCATGACTTGTGGTAAATATCTTCCAAGTTATTTTGCAGATTTTTAACTTTATTTAAAATTGTAACCACTAAAAATATTTATAAAAATTGTTATACATTTTGTGAACGTTTAATAACTCTACATAACACTAAAATTAATCTAAATAAAACTAGATTATTACTTAAGGTGAATATTTTATTTAATAGAAATTTAAAACACATATTGTATTTCAAGACATAATTACTAGTACGTATGACTTTATACTCAAACTCAAATTTATACCCCGTTTTTTTTTGTTCTTAAATGAGAAAACGTTTATTTTGACGAGTAGATGTGTCGATTTATTTTCGTCGATAGTCGGCGTCGTCGTAGTCCTTCCATTAGAAGGAGTTAATTTGAGGTTAGGTAACCTCTCTACTCGGGGCAGTGCAGTAGCCGGAGCTCCGATGTAGCCGCTGCAGCGTATGCCGACAGACTGACGAAAACGCGTTTCTGCGCATGACCGTCGCGGTTAGTGATAGTAGTGTATCTATTCACTATAGGTTCTACGACCCTTCACTACCTTTCCTAGTTTGCAAACGTATATTTTGCATCCTATAGGCCGCATAAGCTTGGCATCCTATTCCTAAAATTAACAATTTGTTGCGTAGTACAGATTAGGAGCAGCTAATAGTTTATCGTAGTTAGTGACATGTTTCTTTCAGGTTAACTTTATATGATAATTTTATGTTATTAGTATAAAGAAGGAATTTGTTTGGTTTGATATATTTAATATTTATTTTGATATTTGTAAAGCCAAATCATAACCTCAGCTTAACACAGCACAACAACACACTGAAGAAAGAAGAAACGAGCAGACGATACAGAGACCGGTTCGAGTCAACGGCTGTGGAATAAAGATCTCGCGGACCACCGGTATTAAAAATCTGTTTTCTCGCGCACAAAAAAATTGCCACATAGTCGTCGTCACAATAGGAGTTATTTCTAAACGTCACATTTTAGAACGGGGCATTGACAGTTCTAATCGACATTTATTTACGTAAAATCGCGAGACATAGAACAGAAAACTGTGATGATATCGTTCTATTGAAGAGTGCGAATAACTGAATTCGCTCTGAACGAGTCTGAGATTTTCTGTTCACTTACGTTAAACCTTGTGTATCACGTCGATCTCTACCAGCGCACAGTGAGGGCGCGGGTAAGATAAAATTATAAGGCGATATCACAACCCTGGAATAGAACCCAGCACGACTGCAACTATCAGGGCAGACGATATAAAAAGCGATTTCACCGAAACACCTCACAACTTAGTTTAATTTGTAATAAGACGTCCAAAATTTTTTATTTAATCTTGAAATTTTAAAAATTATAATTATAGTTAGTTTTATCTGGAAAAGCGGAGGGTATCATCTAGTTGTATTAAATTTAAGAACGAATTTTGGGCAAATCTATTTCCTATCATTTGTAACCGGAGTGTTAAGTAGAGGATTTTAAATAAACAGTTTATTTTATTTAATGTAAATGTGGTTTGCCCAATACGGTTTCTCAACATAGGTTTATGGTAATAAGAAAAATCAATACATACAAAGAATTTTCCAATTTAATGCAGTATGTAAACTCGAGTGATATTGCTTTATTTGGGTTTGCAATCAAATCGTAATAAAAAACTGAAGAAATTTTACAAAAAGTACTAGATATTATGTAATATATTTTAACATTAGTCGTAAAATATAACAATAAATATATTGCTTATTATTTATAATTTTTACTTATATATATTTGAACTAAATGACTATTATTGCATCCTCTGTACAAGAAGAACCAAAACTATCCCACACTAGTTGTAGTTATATTGTGCACGCTTGCTTCCCATCATGTAAAAGCTGACCCAGTAATTGGCGTGGATAGGAGCTAATACGTTACTGCCACGTAGCAATTGGTGGTGTTTGTGTTCCAGGTTATAACGACTAGGATTGTTGATATTAATATTTTAGAGTATTAATATTTAAATCATCAATAATACATCCAAGACGATATAAAATGAATCTATACATTTTAAGGTTTCTGAGAACCATTCTAAACCTTCTTGGATGGAACGTATTTTGGATGTATATTAATGGAGGAGAAAGCGGTACTACAAGCGATACAAAGAAAACAGATTCAAAAACAACGAAGCCTCCGCCTACGACGTCTACTTCTACTGGAGTAATACCAAAGACCGTTCAAACAGGACATCCGATAAATCCTCAGACTTTGGTAACTCCAAGCGCCGATGACGGCAATATATCAACCGACTTGGATGCAAGGGTTAGCTGGGTTTATAAGCTCACCAAACCGCAGCTACAAGCTGAACTTAATAAATATGGAGTACCGAATGACGGAAATAGCCAACAGTTGCGAGCGGAATTAGTGCGATTAGCACGAGGTGGGATTGCGAAGAGCCCTTCCCTCGGATTTGCTCCTACGGAAAATGGAAGTGTGAGCCGAGCAACGAGCGGCGAAACTCTCCCAAATAACGAAAATGTGCAATCGAAGACAGGAACAGAGATGGATGTTATTAGAGAGATGCTTGGTCTCCCGCCTACCGCTACGTTTGAAGAAGTTAAGCGAATCATGTCGGGAGCTGTACGACCACAGTCCCAACTCGTAGCGACTAGAGCAGCTACTTTCGAACAAACAACCCCGAGAGAGTTGGGCCAGAATTCAGAGTATGAATTGATGGCATCCCGGAACGTACATCCATCAAACTCGCTACCACGACGGTATTTCGAGTTCACTAATACGCGGTCAGGAAACATGGCGTCTGGTTTCGAGAGTAACCCACACAGCATTTCAGACACCGCTACATTGTGCAATATGGTGCGCAAATGGAATCTTCGTTTTGATGGCAGGAGAGATACTGACGCCATATCGTTCTTAGAACGACTACACGAATTGATGGATGCCTATGAAGTCCAACAAGATCGAATGCTAAAAGCTCTACCTGAACTGCTAAAAGAGAGTGCACTTTTGTGGTACAGAAATAATCGAGATATTTGGGCAAACTTTGTAGATTTTCTTCGAGACTTTCAGATACAGTACCTACCACCGGGGTATATCGTTCATCTGGATGATGAAATTCGAAAACGAACCCAAGGCGATGGAGAACTGTTTAAACAATACGTTGTTGCTCTGTCTACTCTCATCAGAAGAAGAGGAGGATTTTCGGAGAATGAGAAGTTAGAGAGAATCTACAATAATACGCACCCGACGTATAAAATGTATGTTCGAAGGAGAGATTTCGTGAACTTAGCCGGACTAATGAAGGTTGCTGATGAGTATGAAACTTGTCTACGAGAAAAGCTTAATTATCGCCCTCCACCGAGTCCTGCTCAAGCGCTAGTTCCGGAAACAGCATTTCAAAACAAAGGTAGATCTCAGCAACTGAAAGAAAGTTTTCAAGCATATGCCGTGTCTAGGACTGCACATCCCAGAACGGAAACTCAGGATAAACTTGAAACTGCGCAAACCAGGCCATCCGACAGCGGGCACCGGAAAGTATCTTTCAATGAACCGTCCACCGATCAGAGAGCCACTACACACATGCAAACTTGTGGCGATCAAAATAACCCGTCAAAGCCTAATAGTATACGAGGGATAGTATGTTGGAACTGCGAAATACCAGGCCATCTCTATAGAAATTGTAGAAAACCAAGGAATTTGAAACGTTTCAACTGTAAGAAGCCAGGTGTTAAAACGACATCATGTGATTGTAGGCAATCGGGAAACGAAGCGAGGACTTCGGGAGTTGGGGGTCACCGGAGTCCAAACCGAAGTCAAAACTGACTACCCCAAAAGAATGGAATGAATGGCTCGACAAAATTAAAAATTTTTGTGGCATGAACAATCGAATCGATATTGATGACCCAAGACCGTACACGAACGTGGAGATTTACGGAAGAAACTTCAAAGCGTTGATTGATACCGGTGCAGTGGCGTCACTCATTAATGAAGAGGTAGCCGATTTCCTGGGGAAAGTAGGCGTTCTACCTGCGAGGAAACAATTCAAAATCTCACTAGCCGACAATACTCAAGTGTCCGTCTCGAGCATATATCGCTTTAAATGCAGAATCACCGATCACGAGCTGGACGTAGCAACTGCGTATTTGCCGTCGCTGACTGCCCCGATCATCCTGGGCATGGACCTGATCCGACCATTAAATTTGGTATCAGTTAACTGCGGCGGAGATCTATAATGACAGTCGTGTGACCGACGTCAGCTGTATGAATAGCGACAGAGTACCAGAGGAGGTTAGTTTCACTAGATGACGAAGAGAGACACATATTGAAACGAATTTTTACAGGAAGAGCTTCCTAAATTCGAGTCCTGCTCGGGAAAAACAACTTTGGTGGAGCATCGAATCAAACTCAGCAAGAAACGAACCGATAAAATAACGATACTATCCTAGAAATCCGGCGATGCAACAGATCATTAAGAGGAAGTTGATAAGATGTTACAAGATGGAGTTATTAGAACCCTCGTCGAGCCCGTGGAGTTCTCCGATAGTGCTCGTGAAGAAACCCAGTGGGAAATATCGTTTCTGCATAGATTTTAGAAAATTAAATGGCGTCAGCGAGAAAGACGCGTACCCATTGCCCCAGATAAATTTCGATTTTGGAGAAATTGAGAGAAGCCTCCTTCATCTCTACCATTGATTTGAAACAAGGATATTGGCAGGTACCCCTTTCGCAAGAAAGCAAACCTCTCACTGCTTTCACCGTACCTGGCAAGGGCCTGTACCATTTTCGGGGTAATGCCGTTTGGATTGCATTCTGCTGGAGCAAACGTTCCAACGATTACTAGACCAAATTATAGGTCCCGAGCTAGAGCCAAAAAAAGCATTTGCTTATTTAGATGACCTAATTATTGTCAGTAAGACGTTTGAAGAACACATAACGCTTCTCAAGGATGTCTTCAATAGGCTACGAGGCGCTGGTCTGAAACCAAATGCAGAGAAATGTCAATTCTGCAAACGAGAATTAAAATATTTAGGCCACGTTGTAAATAAAGACGGAATTCGTACAGACCCAGAAAAGGTACGAGCCATCCGAGAGTTCCCCACTCCTACTTCAGTTCGCTCTTTGAGAAGCTTCCTAGGACTCGCTTCTTGGTATAGAAGATTTGTGGGAGAATTTCGCCCAAATCAACTAGACCTCTAACCAAACTTTTAAAGAAAAGTGAGAAGTGGGATTGGACGGACGAACAACAGAGTGCGTTTCTCGAGCTTAAAGATAAGCTTTCCGATACACCAATACTAGCGTGTCCCGATTTTCAAACAAACGTTTTGGCTAGAAGTAGATGCTTCGAATGATGGACTGGGTGCAGCATTGACTCAGAAAATCGATAAGAGAGAACGCGTTATAGCATTTGCTAGCCGATTGTTGACCGACGGTGAGAAAAAGTTCACCGTTACTGAAAAGGAATGTTTGGCGTTAGTATGGGCGGTAAAGAAATTTAGGCCATATCTGGAGGGGTACACAAATTTATCGCCGTTACCGATCATCAGGCTCTCAAATGGCTGATGGAATATTCAGCAGCCGACGGGACGACTAGCTCGGTGGGTGCTAGAACTTCAGCAGAACGATTTTGAGATTCATTACCGGAAGGGTACACTAAACAGAGTGGCAGATGCTCTGTCTCGCTACCCCGTAGAAGGTGCAAACAGCGCTCAGTTATGCTCTAGCGCAGGAGTTTTGGAAAAGGAATCGGATTTAAAGCGAGATTGGTACCACAAGATGTTCGCTAGAGTTACCTCCAAGCCCGACACGTGCCGAAATATAAGGATTGCCGGAGGAAACCTTATGAAGTATAAGCCCCGAGGAAGGGCGAATAGGTTCGACGACTCTCTAAATTGGAAACTGTGTGTGCCAAAAGACAAGCGAGAAGCAGTGTTGAATGAAAATCACGATCGCGAAACGGCCGGCCATCTCGGAATAAGAAAACGGCAAAGCGAGTCCAAGAGAGGTATTATTGGCCGGGATTGCTCACGGATGTGAAGAATTATGTTAGAAGATGTCAGTCTTGTTCAGGCGCACAAGGTTGAACAACGGAAACCAGCAGGAAAGATTTACTTTCGGAGACCAACCGGTCCATGGTATAAGGTCACAGCCGATATAATAGGACCCTTGCCACGTTCACGAAGAGGTGCGAGGTTTATCCTAGTCGTACAGGATATCTTCACGAAATGGGTAGAACTGTGTTCGTTAAAAATCAGTGACCGCGACGAATGTGGTGAACGCATTTCAAAATTTGGTGCTTTTTCGATACGGCGCACCAGAGGTCACCATCATGATAATGGATCGCAGTTTACGGCCAAGCTATGGCGTAATTTACTGGAGAGTTGGGGAATCGAACATCAACTGACAGCAACCCTACACGCCTCAAGAGAATCCGGTGGAGCGGGGCGAATCGAGTCCTAAAGACGATGATCGCACAGTACGTCAAAGAAGATCAACGGCTTTGGGGGACATACACTTGAACGAATTCAGGTACGCCATGAACACCGCCGTACATGATTCTACGGGATTTACTCCAGCTTTATTAAATTTTGGACGGGAATTGCGGTTACCGAATGCAATCCATGGCCCCCCCTAGAGGTACAGAATGGGCAAGATGACTCCGAGTCTCATGTGACAGATACGAACCGGAAAAGATTAGAAGCTTTCGCGAAACTGTACAAGCAATGCCATTCGAATTTAGAAAGAGCGAGTCGATCTCAGGCAAAATATTACAACCTAAGGCGGAGAGAGGAAAACTTCCGAGTTGGGGGAGTTGGTGTGGCTGAAACAACACCATCTCTCGTCGGGCGATTGACTCTTTCTCCTCGAAGCTAGCGGCGAAATACGACGGGCCTTATAAAATTGTAGAAAAGTTCGGATCAAACATCTATAGCCTCTGTGGTCGAAAAAGGAATGTGCTACGAGCTCACGTCAAAGACTTAAGAAATATGTCAAATAAGAAGCCGTACCAAGAAAATCCAAATACCGGATACGTCACGGAAGAGAGTCAATGTACGGAAATTGGGTCTCTCCGTCTTCCCGAAGAAAAAGAAAATGGGAAAGAATGCGACCGTTTTGGAAGAATTCTCTTATTATTCGCCTACAGGGCGTAGGGGAATTCGTTAATGGGGAGAACGAAGTGTACTATTTTAGTTTGCCTTTATTATTTTACGTTCAACTTATGAGAAGTGCAAGTTTTATTTTTGTTTCGTTAATCCGACTTCAGAGTCTTTTTTTTCAGTTTTTATTTTCTCCAGGAAGTAAGTGGAGGGTGTAAGGGTTCAAATTTATACCCCGTTTTTTTTTTGTTCTTAAATGAGAAAACGTTTATTTTGATGAGTAGATGTGTCGATTTATTTTCGTCGATAGTCGGCGTCGTCGTAGTCCTTCCATTAGAAGGAGTTAATTTGAGGTTAGGTAACCTCTCTACTCGGGGCAGTGCAGTAGCCGGAGCTCCGATGTAGCCGCTGCAGCGTATGCCGACAGACTGACGAAAACGCGTTTCTGCGCATGACCGGCTGGCGGTCTACTTATACAGCCGACCCGACAAGGGACAGAGTTTTTGCCTGCGGACGTCGTGGTGTGAAGTTGATTCGAGGAGAGAGTGTGCCTGCTGACTTCGTTGTGTGAAGTCGATTTGAGGAGAAGAGTTTGCTTGCGGACGTCGTGGTGTCAAGTCGAGTCGAGGAGAGGAGCCTGGTACGGAGAATACGCATTCGCCATATATCGTATATTTGGTGAGTCACCACGATTTGTAATCGTTAAGTAAATTTAATAATTCGGTGCGTAGGATAGGTTAGCAGCGGTTTATAGGTTATCGCAGTTAGTGATAGTAGTGTATCTATTAAATATAGGTTCTACTACCCTTCACTACCTTTCCTAGTTTGCAAACGTATATTTTGCATCCTATAAGCCGTATAAGCTTGTTATCCTATTCCTAAGATTAATAATTCGGTGCGTAGGATAGGTTAGCAGCCATTTATAGGTTATCGCGGTTAGTGATAGTAGTGTATCTATTAAATATAGGTTCTACTACCCTTCACTACCTTTCCTAGTGTGCAAACGTATATTTTGCATCCTATAAGCCGTATAAGCTTGTTATCCTATTCCTAAGATTAATAATTCGGTGCGTAGGATAGGTTAGCAGCCGTTTATAGGTTATCGCGGTTAGTGATAGTAGCGTATCTATTAAATATAGGTTCTACTACCCTTCACTACCTTTCCTAGTTTGCAAACGTATATTTTGCATCCTATAAGCCGTAAAGGTTTGTTATCCTATTCCTAAGATTAATAATTCGGTGCGTAGGATAGGTTAGCAGCCGTTTATAGGTTATCGCGTTTAGTGATAGTAGTGTATCTATTAAATATAGGTTCTACTACCCTTCACTACCTTTCCTAGTCTGCAAACGTATATTTTGCATCCTATAAGCCGTATAAGCTTGGTATCCTCTTCCTAAGATTAATAATTCGGTGCGTAGGATAGGTTAGCAGCCGTTTATAGGTTATCGCGGTTAGTGATAGTAGCGTATCTATTAAATATAGGTTCTACTACCCTTCACTACCTTTCCTAGTCTGCAAACGTATATTTTGCATCCTATAAGCCGTATAAGCTTGTTATCCTATTCCTAAGATTAATAATTCGGTGCGTAGGATAGGTTAGCAGCCGTTTATAGGTTATCGCAGTTAGTGATAGTAGTGTATCTATTAAATATAGGTTCTACTACCCTTCACTGCCTTTCCTAGTTTGCAAACGTATATTTTGCATCCTATAAGCCGTATAAGCTTGTTATCCTATTCCTAAGATTAATAATTCGGTGCGTAGGATAGGTTAGCAGCCGTTTATAGGTTATCGCAGTTAGTGATAGTAGTGTATCTATTAAATATAGGTTCTACTACCCTTCACTGCCTTTCCTAGTCTGCAAACGTATATTTTGCATCCTATAAGCCGTATAAGCTTGTTATCCTATTCCTAAGATTAATAATTCGGTGCGTAGGATAGGTTAACAGCCGTTTATAGGTTATCGCAGTTAGTGATAGTAGTGTATCTATTAAATATAGGTTCTACTACCCTTCACTGCCTTTCCTAGTTTGCAAACGTATATTTTGCATCCTATAAGCCGTATAAGCTTGTTATCCTATTCCTAAGATTATTAATTCGGTGCGTAGGATAGGTTAGCAGCCGTTTATAGGTTATCGCGGTTAGTGATAGTAGCGTATCTATTAAATATAGGTTCTACTACCCTTCACTACCTTTCCTAGTCTGCAAACGTATATTTTGCATCCTATAAGTCGTATAAGCTTGTTATCCTCTTCCTAAGATTAATAATTCGGTGCGTAGGATAGGTTAGCAGCCGTTTATAGGTTATCGCGGTTAGTGATAGTAGTGTATCTATTCACTATAGGTTCTACGACCCTTCACTACCTTTCCTAGTTTGCAAACGTATATTTTGCATCCTATAGGCCGCATAAGCTTGGCATCCTATTCCTAAAATTAACAATTTGTTGCGTAGTACAGATTAGGAGCAGCTAATAGTTTATCGTAGTTAGTGACATGTTTCTTTCAGGTTAACTTTATATGATAATTTTATGTTATTAGTATAAAGAAGGAATTTGTTTGGTTTGATATATTTAATATTTATTTTGATATTTGTAAAGCCAAATCATAACCTCAGCTTAACACAGCACAACAACACACTGAAGAAAGAAGAAACGAGCAGACGATACAGAGACCGGTTCGAGTCAACGGCTGTGGAATAAAGATCTCGCGGACCACCGGTATTAAAAATCTGTTTTCTCGCGCACAAAAAAATTGCCAAATAGTCGTCGTCACAATAGGAGTTATTTCTAAACGTCACATTTTAGAACGGGGCATTGACAGTTCTAATCGACATTTATTTACGTAAAATCGCGAGACATAGAACAGAAAACTGTGATGATATCGTTCTATTGAAGAGTGCGAATAACTGAATTCGCTCTGAACGAGTCTGAGATTTTCTGTTCACTTACGTTAAACCTTGTGTATCACGTCGATCTCTACCAGCGCACAGTGAGGGCGCGGGTAAGATAAAATTATAAGGCGATATCACAACCCTGGAATAGAAACCCAGCACGACTGCAACTATCAGGGCAGACGATATAAAAAGCGATTTCACCGAAACACCTCACAACTTAGTTTAATTTGTAATAAGACGTCCAAAATTTTTTATTTAATCTTGAAATTTTAAAAATTATAATTATAGTTAGTTTTATCTGGAAAAGCGGAGGGTATCATCTAGTTGTATTAAATTTAAGAACGAATTTTGGGCAAATCTATTTCCTATCATTTGTAACCGGAGTGTTAAGTAGAGGATTTTAAATAAACAGTTTATTTTATTTAATGTAAATGTGGTTTGCCCAATACGGTTTCTCAACATAGGTTTATGGTAATAAGAAAAATCAATACATACAAAGAATTTTCCAATTTAATGCAGTATGTAAACTCGAGTGATATTGCTTTATTTGGGTTTGCAATCAAATCGTAATAAAAAACTGAAGAAATTTTACAAAAAGTACTAGATATTATGTAATATATTTTAACATTAGTCGTAAAATATAACAATAAATATATTGCTTATTATTTATAATTTTTACTTATATATATTTGAACTAAATGACTATTATTGCATCCTCTGTACAAGAAGAACCAAAACTATCCCACACTAGTTGTAGTTATATTGTGCACGCTTGCTTCCCATCATGTAAAAGCTGACCCAGTAATTGGCGTGGATAGGAGCTAATACGTTACTGCCACGTAGCAATTGGTGGTGTTTGTGTTCCAGGTTATAACGACTAGGATTGTTGATATTAATATTTTAGAGTATTAATATTTAAATCATCAATAATACATCCAAGACGATATAAAATATTTTTTGATTAGTAAAGATCCTAGTGAATATTAAGTACAATGTATTACTAAATTTGTTAACTATTAAATATTATCTGGTTTGTCTAAAATAAAAATCACCGTTCTAAAAAAAACCATGGATTTATTTTTAACTAGCAAATTAATAAGTTTAACGTTTCAGAATTTGTATCACTCTATTTTCCACAAAGAATTGACAACCTTTTAGTAAATTTAAAAATTACTTTGGCAATAAATAATAATATTAATCAAATAAATCAAAATGAAAATCAGAGCTCGCTTCTAAAATAAAATAATAAAGTTTTAAAATAAAAATGAAATACCACTTGGAAATAATTAAAATAAAAATGTTCACTTCTAAGTTCACTCAAAATTAAAAACAAAAATTTCAACTTCTCTTTACACTATTTGAACCTTAACTTTCATGTCTCTGCAATTCAGATTACAACTCTCTCTCTCTAACAATTATTAAAGTTCAATTATTTTCAATTAATAATTCACAATAAAACAGTTCCAGTTAAATATTAATAAATTACTACTTTTCCAAATCTCAATTAAAGTTATAAAAAAGTTCAATTTTAATGCACTTCTCTTGCAAGCATGAACCAAATGTAACTTGTATGATTCTATTATGCTCTATTGTTCTTAGAGAATAAGTTATTCAGAATGCTCTGTAGTTTCTATGAATTTAATTTTTCCTCAAAATCACTCGCGGAAAAAAAATTACGAAATACGGCGCACTGCAATTTTTCCAAATTATTAGAACCCTTTATTGCATTTTCCACTCGAAGAACTAACACTTCATACATAGCAGCACACTGTTTATATTCCTCATTGCCACTTACTTTACTAGACAAATGTAGCTTATTGCCAACAATGTTGAGACCTACTACCTGTCTCAATAAATTTCTAAGTTTATCTACAGTGCTATCAGTAATTGTTTCCACACCACGGAACCACAGTTCATAGATTAATTCGTCCTTACTTAAAAAGTCCACTTTGAGAGCCATTTTAGGTTAAATAAATTTAACTTAACTATCACTACTTAACTAGACAACACAAGTTCTTGCCAAAGTTTATAACAGTTTGTATAAGTTTATTAAAAATTCACTGGATACTTTGGAAGCAGAGTGGCGCAGTCAATATAACGACTTGGATTGTTGACATTAATATTCCAGAGTATTAATATTTAAATTATCAATGAGACATCCAAGACGATATAAAATACTTTTTGATTAGTAAAGCTCCTAGTGAATGTTCAGTAGACTTTATTACTTAATTTGTTAACTATCAAATATTATCTGGTTAGTCTAAAATAAAAATCACAGTTCTAAATAACACAATAGATTTATTTTAAACTGGCAAATTAATAAGTTCAACGTTTCAGAATTTGTATCACTCTATTTTCCACAAAGAATTGACAAACCGTTTAGTAAATTTAAAAATTCCTTTGGCAAGAAATAAAAATATTAATCAAATATATCAAACTAAAAAATCAGAGGTCTCTTTTAAAATAAAATAATAAAGCTTTAAAATAAAAAGAAATACCACTTGAAAATAACTAAAATAAAAATGTTCACTTCTAAGTTCACTCAAAATTCAAAAGAAAAATTTCAACTTCTCTTTGCACTATTTGAACCTTAACTTTCAAGTCTCTGCAATTCAGATTAAATCTGTGTCTAACAATTATTAAAGTTCAATTAATTTCCAATTAATAATTCTCAATAAAATAGTTCCTGTTAAATATTTATAAATTACTACTTTTCCAAATCTCAATTAGGTTATTAACAAAGTTCAATTTTAATTCACTTCTCTTGCAAGCATGAACCAAATGTAACTTGTATGATTCTATTATGCTCTATTGTTCTTCCAGAATAAGTTATTCAGATTGCTCTGTAGTTTCTATGAATTTAATTTTTCCTATAAAAAAGACAACAGAATAAATTTTAATATCAAATCAGGAAGAAAATTTCAATAAAACGTACAATAAATTTGGCACTTACCTCAAAATCACTCGCGGGAAAAGATTTAAGAAATACGGCGCACTGCAATTAACTTTACTCACGAAAATAACCAAAAGAAGGGCGAAATTTATGAGCGGGCGCTTAAATACTTCCCTCTCCAATAAACTTTGCAGGACATCCGTGGTGCTCTCTCATTGGTCCAGCTGTATCAAACCAGGAGAACAATACTCGCAACAAGACAAGTTCCAATCAATTCAAGGCAGTCAACCTGCCTTCCTAACAATTTAAAACTACCAGTGCTAACTTGCCAAAGGATTACATGTTCGTTTTTACCCTGACATTTCAAAATCTAATCTAAAATTAAGTCCCAATATTTCGATCCCAAAATTGTTATTTAATTTAAGTTTTAATAAAAAAAATAAATCAATATAGCTTTAAAAACGCTACACAGGTATAGTTCAAAAATACAAGAAATGAAGATTCATACAAAATTTAAGTCCATAAATCTTTTCTAGAAATATGGTGGCCACTCATATAAATAAATGTAATTTGTAACCTCTAAAATGAATAGGATCGCAAACGCTCAGCCACTAATAGACATATAAAATATAATAAAGGTTGAAAAAACATGTAAATTTTGATATTAGAGTAAAAACAAACATGCAAATCACAAACTATGTTAATACAGATTTCAGAATTAGTAATTATTAATAATTGCCTAAATGTACTGTATTTTACTTTTAAACTAAACTTCAATAAGTATATCATGTACATTCGTTGCAAAATTTATTATTATTATTATTATTTTATTAACAACTCGTACTTTTTTAAGTGAATTCTGACTGAATATATACACTTATCATTGTAACTTATGTCAATCTGTAACAACGATGAAAATGGTAACAAAAATATTGAAAGAATGTGTAAATTAAGTGGTATACAGTTGACTGGATTGAAGAGGGTAGGAAAGTCTCGGTCGCTTGTAGCATCTGTCACGGCCCCTCCCCACGTGAGTATCGGTTAACACATAACTGTATACCCTACACGTGCTCTACGTACCAAACAGCACACATTGCTAGGCCCTTTTCAACTCTTCTGCACCAAGTCCTCCTTCAATTCCTTTTTCAATACTACAGATTTTATACACCCCAGCCCCAGAGATATATATCGTTGCATTAATATTTTTTTAAAGGTCAATATACAAAGCAATGTGGTTAAAATAATTGTTATTACGTTTCAAGTGTAGAACGATAAATTCGATTTTAGGATAAGCTGCATAAAATAGTTAAGGAAGATGAGAACTTTACTGGCATCGCGAAGTTCAAGGATTTCTGCATCAGCTTGCTCAAGTGGATAGCGACTCAAGTGGGATTCCACTATGCCATCAGACTCGTCCCAGACCCACATGAAATGTGTTTACTATCCCGACGGCAAAGAGTAGAATGGCTTCGTAAGAGAACTCATGGAGGCCTTTTATTCAATGAAATTTAGCTTGATTGCTTTACTTATATTAGGTCATAAAAACTAAAAACTTTATACCCGGCAATGGCATCATCGCATTCAATTTGGAGTGTGTTTAATTATATAGAAATTTCAAATGTATTTTTAATGAGATGGGTTTTAAAAGCTAAATGATTAAATCATTTTATTTTATTGTTATATTTTACATTTTAAAATCTAATATCGTAATATAATTTGTTATGACAGGATTAATTACTAAACATAAATTTTAACACCATAAATTATTTTTAATCTTTTAGCAATAGCAATCTTTAGTATTTGTAATAATGTTATATAATACTGTTCTAAAAAAATACATTACAGTTTTACGATACATAAAAGTGTCGTATTAAGTATAAAAAAATAATTTATACAACATGTTTAATAAGCATACTTCTTCAAATAACAGGCAAATTGAATTGCTCAATTTCAATTTAGAATAACTATGGCAGGATTTAGGGTGTAACAAACTAGAGAAAGCGAAAGCCAATAATACTTGTGTTAGTTTAGTTATACACTCGCCATGGTTGACCAGATACCTGAGTTATAGGCCTATCGAAAAATCTTTGTCGAGTTCGATATAATGAGAAACAACTAACCTAATTTACTGCCAAACATTTGTTAGTAAATCTTTTTGTAGGACAAATAAAGTCGTAAAAAATCTATATGTAAATCATTAATATCTCTTATTTATTTATAATTAAATTAGGGGTGTTTTTATAAATAACTGCAATAAACACATATGTGAGTACTGGAAATAATACTTAATAGAACAGTATGGGAAAATCGATGAATTGTGAAAACTATAAATTCTTAAGAAACGAAGTCGGCTTTCAACTGACTGATTTAACATGGTGCAGAGAGCTGACCAGGGGGTAGCTTCCATGACAGTAAACTACGCAAGGGAGAGTGTCATTGATTTCACCAAGCCGTTCATGAACCTCGGTATCGGGATCCTCTTCAAGGTATGCCAGCCTCTCGATCTTTTATTCTCGACCTCACCGTATCTGATACTGACCCACTTTACCCGCCTGGGGATCCTAATTAAATTCATCACATCATGTCAGCTTTCTTTGAGAAGCGACGTTCTATATACTGGAACACTGCTACAAGCTTCCTTACATAAAGTTACTTGTAACTGAAGTTTACTGAGATAGTTTTCAATGTATACTGTAAATTTATGACTTCTTTATGATTTGTTCTCTAGTAGAAGTTTATTTTTTATTAAATTTTATAAAAGAAAACTAACAATATTGTAACAGTTTTATTGTGCAAGTTCATAATATTATAAAAGATTAAACAACTTTAATAAAGCTTTTAACTTAAACACATCTTTTTAAATGTTCTAAAATGAAACATGGTAAAAAACGTTAGAATGATATTATTAATATAACTGGTGATATATAAATATATTACAATAGCGTAAGTTCTTGAGAATTCTACAAACTATTATGAAAAGATACAAATATTCTAAAGTACTCTTTATTTTTAATCAAATACGGATTGTTGTTTTAAGTAGACCTCGGGCCCCTTGAGCCGTAACATGGGCTCTTATGGGAGGGAGAAATTCCCTCGTGTGCGGGAGAAATTCCCTCATGTTAGGGAGAAATTCCCTGCTCACTCTCTTATCCTAGTGCTTTGGGGTGATTTGTGGTGTCAAAATCGGTGTTATTCGGTAAAATCGGTGATTTGGGGTGTCAAAATCGGTGTTTTTCGGTAAAATCGGTGATTTGTTGGGTCCTCACACTCCCCGTGAGGGAGAAACGAGGGACGGAGGGAATTCCAATATGGCGGCGGTGGCGGGAAAAATTGGCGGGAACAGGGGAACATAACCTCACTTTCTTGGATTCCCGCGTATTCAAGATGGCTGCGCCCATGATGAATTGGCGGGAACAGGGTAACCTAACCTCACTTTCTTGGTTTCCCGCGTATCCAATATGGCTGCGCCCATGATGAATTGGCGGGAACAGGGTAACCTAACCTCACTTTCTTGGTTTCCCGCGTATCCAATATGGCTGCGCCCATGATGAATTGGCGGGAACAGGGTAACCTAACCTCACTTTCTTGGTTTCCCGCGTATCCAATATGGCTGCGTCCATGATGAATTGGCGGGAACAGGGGAACATAACCTCAATTGTGAAATTGGCGGGAAGGCGACCTCACTTCACTAAACAAGAGAAATAAAGACGAATCGTACCTTATTGTGTGATGCGGTGAGTCGATGTGGGCCTGGATGTGGTTTCGGAACATCCGCACTACGTATAGTACCCAGGTTAAACATTATCCAGTATAAGAATCGGTCCAGAGAGCTGGTAGACATCCTACGACTGGATAATGTCCCGTCCCTTGAAAATTAAATTTGGAATATAAGTTTTGAATGTGAAGCCAATTGAATAATTAAGATAGAGGTAGAACTCGACAGAGAGAGATCTACCTGGGGAGATATATTGTGAATCTTCCCACAACCAGCTCACGGCACGTGGGGCATCTATCCCCCACTCTGTTGGAGCATGGACGGCAGAGTGTATGCCCACACAGTCGAAGAGCAATCGTTGGTAGATTCGCAAAGCAAACGGGGCAGGACACTTCGCGGGGTTGAGTGGCAGGGGTTGATCCGTTGGGCGGCACAGCGGTGTTTCTACGTCGGGAGTCCTCCTCCATGCGGGTAGCTGTCTCGTATAGGAAATCCGCGAGGATGCTGCGGATTTCCTCCCAAGCGGCTGGAGCGACGGCACGGAACCCCTCCTCGGGTCTCCGCACCATCCACCGTTCGCGGGTTTCCTCCCAAGCGGCTGGAGCGACGGCACGGAACTCCTCCTCCTCGGGTCTCCGCACCATCCACCGTTCGGTGTCGTAGACGGCCCCCTCACTGATGCCCTTCACCTGAGCGACTATACTCAGGGACCTTGACACCGCCCCCATTGCCTCCCATTGGGGATCTATGTCCTGTAACATAGGTAACGAATTAAACAGATGAAACACTACGTAGTGGCATGGATAATGTAGGGAATGAAACGTACTGCAGATGGTGAGAGGAGGGGTGGCGAGCCGACAGCCACTTCCATGGATATGAGGGACTCCTGTGATGTGGGGTGGGGGAAAAACCAGAGTGGAAGGAGCCACTACTGATGGGCGAGACTGTTGGTGGAGTAGACTGATTCAACCTCCGATAGAACTGAGAGAGATCCTCAGAGGACTGTCTCCGGGTCGAGGGGTTGCGTCGGAAGTCCCAAGAAGTACTCAACTGTCAACAAGAAATATCCATTTTTTGATTCTGTAAACAGAGCGAAACCTGCAATATAATATGAATGCATTGCCCTATATACTAACCGAAATCGCCTCATCTGAGCTGGAATTAGATTCCTCCATCACCACCCTTTGAGTCGCCTCGTCGGGAAAAGTCGACGCCTCGGCTATAGCCCTATCGGCAGCAGCGATTAGACTCTCCTCAGAGATGTTAGAGGGGAGAGTGATGTTTGGGTTAGCATCACCGGTCCACCCGAGAGTCGATGGTTGAGACTCATCCTAAAGCACAAGTGAATTAATACATGGCGGGTCCCGCCACCGGTTGCGGGATAAATACACATTAGCAGACAGGTCTATAGTTAATACTGTACGAATGGAAAATAGGATAATGGTAATCACCTCTTCAATACCGGCGCTTATGACATGTAGTCGGCCGCGTCGAGTGGTCACCCATTGCCCAGACCTGAACATCCTCTGGATCTGAGCCTCGTACTCGTTCTGAAATAGAGTTCGATTATAGGGACTGCAGCAATGCGTAACTAGTACAATGCAACGGTAACAATAGTGTACTGACCCTGGTCACCTCACGCTGAAGGACAGGGAGTGTAGCCCGATCATCACCATTATTCTGAAAAGAGAAAAATAAAGTTAGAAAAGCTGCCACACACCTAAGGAGTAATAATTAGAGTATTGAAATGTGAGCTAACCATATTCAGATGGACTATAGACCCGCTATCCGTAGTAAAGTATCGATCCCGGATAGCCCCGGGCACAGGGATCGGTTGACTCCTACGCAAACCGTTTGAAGTGGATGGTTGTTCCTAAAAAAAACACTTTACAAGTTAGAAACAGTGTTGAGGGACAACTCGATAGAACAATAAATAATCAAAACAATAATTACCTCGAGATCGTTGCCAGCCACCACCAACAGCAACATGGCGAAAACGGTAAAACTAGTTGCCACAGACATAGCAAAGCTATCACAGCAAGTGCGGCTGCAGTCGAAGCACCGCGCTTTTATGCGCGGACGCCCCTCCCCCACCAAGACTCGCACTTGCACCGCATTAACTGCAATTTGTGACCCACGTTTCCACACCACGATAAGCCAGAATGGCTAGGCCGTAGGGGTCCCAGTGCGTTTTTGATTATAGTGAATTTCCCCAGTAGGCCTATTCTCACTCTTTCACTTTACTAATCACTTTACTCGGTGAAGCCTTTCAATGTGACCAGTATTTGTGTACAGCCCCAACCACCGCTGTACACGATAGCGATTCACTCCATTACAATGTATCGCTCCTCAACATATTTTTGCCTCCTGTAGGTTTCAATAGCCACTTTACTCGGTGAAGCCTTTCAATGTGACTCAAAAACTTACCGGAGAATTTTATATTTTATTTATTTTTATTTTTTACAGCATCTAGAGCGCGGTACATACCCCTGGACTTACGGAGTTTAGGCCTGCCATAGAGGTATCTGTCACACACACACACACACACAACTGCTCCCGGTCTTACGGAGTTTAGGCCTGCCGTAAGAGCAGTAAAGAGCCCCAGGACTTACAGGTTTTACGCCAGCCTTAGGAGCTTACCAATCACTCACCCCGCTCTAGAGTTTTTCGTATCTAACCTACAGTCAAAAGTCACTTTACTCGGTGAAGCCTTTCAATGTGACTCGTCGGCGAGTCCTTTCAAGCCAACACGTCGGGATTCTCAACTAAATGCCGAACCCCTCCGCCCCTTTACTAATCACTCACCGATACTAATAAGGATTATTACTTGGTATTGTGCAGCTGTTTGTTAAGGATCTCGAAACGGCACTTTGCTGCAATCATTGCGCATTTCACATTGGGATCCTCGGTTGACGTATGTTGTGGCAACGAGCAAGCAAACCTGTGTGTTGTTTTACAGCTACACGGATTGCCGGCCTCCTCGCACACTATATATCGTCCAGTTCACGGACATCACCGTGAAACTTTCTCAAGAACTCTGCCTTCTCCAACCCGCGCGTGTAAATCACGGCAAAGGGTTTGCATAGAGTGCGAAGTACATTAGCTCTGTAGGGATAATCACCCTCCTCCCAAGAAATCTTATGGTAGTTATCTTCAAGCCAGCGAGCTGTTGTACGATTTTTGGCGCTCAACTGTTCTCTAGGAAAAGGTGGTTTAAATATAATTTGACATTGAAAAGAGTTTCCCACGATCGCGAGCTCTTTAAGAATAAAGGGTCTTTTATTGCCTTGAAATGCGTGAAATTCATCTACCGCCACATCCATTGGGCCAACGTTTGTACAAGGCAACTTCAAGAGCTAATTTATGAGCTGTGGAGCAGAGGAGTCCCTGACTATCTGCTTTTGCAAATACATCCTCCTCTACCAACCCTGATGCTAGAGCGTGAATGGTAAACCGTACAGACTCTTCGATAATAAAATTGTCTCTGAGAGCAATGTACATCAGAGGAAGGCTGTTTGTAAACTGAGTCCATTCGGCCTCGTTAAGCGTTAAAGTATGCTCCCCGTCAAAGAGAAACACGTGCATACGACCGAAAACATTTGTGACCTTGATATCCTCCTCCGTGTCCGATTTAATATAAAATTTGGTTTTATTCTCCAGAGCCAGGGTTATGGAATTGAAATGAGGAGTGATTTGATTGAACACATCGTGTGACCAATAAACGCATCCCTTTTTACCCTTAAAGAGAACCCCGAGAGAGTCACCCCGATTCTTAACAAACCCTACAATTACGCATTTTGAAAGATCACTATCCAAAAAGTAGACAGATCTAAGAAAAACCCTGGTTAACGCATTGATACGCTCTTTACGTTTTGGAATCCGCGTGGGTTCCACGTTCATAGTCTGCGACTCCATCTCAACGTCTGACGTAAATTCTCAAATTTTACTTTTAGACAGAAGAATTTCGACCAATGAGAGGACAGATTATTTTGACCAATGAGATTTTTTTAGCAGGTGGTTCTTCCCCCTCCACCTCCTCCTCCCATTCGTATGTGAGAGGATCTATCAAAAAAGAGACATGAATTTTGTCACAGTCCCTCACATCCCAGGCGTCGCCATGGGATGTTAAATTAGCACAGTCGATGGATTTACACGCTTTAAATTTTCCGTCCTTGAACAAGCAAGCGTGTACATACGCTTTGATACCCTTTTTATACCCTTTCAGCCTCACATCATCCTCTCTGCAAAATCTAACCCTAATTCTGTCAAAAACCCGTCACATCATAAAACGCACTATTAGGTGTGAAATTAGCACAGTCGAGGTATTTACATGTTTTCATCTCTCCGTCCTTCCACAAGGAAGTGTACACTCCGGTTTTTATACCCTCTCTATATCTATTTAGAGCCTGTTTAATAGGTCTATCCTCCTCCTCATCCGTGTCGTAGGCCTCGGGCACATCGTCTACCTCAAAACGAACCTCAATTTCGTTAAAGTCCTTAACATCATAAAAGTCGGCATAGGATGTAAACTTAGTGCAGCCGAGGTATCCCAATAATATCCTCTCTTCTTCTTCCTTATAACTGTAAATGTATAGCGCCATCGTTGCGAGAGTGTTCAACACTGGAGAGTTAATGTAAGTCGGTGTAGGAGTCGCTCAATTTATAAGAGTTCACCCCACCACCACCACCGCTCCTACACCATCCGCTTAATTCTCAAATTTTACTTTTAGACAGGAGAATTTCGACCAATGAGAGGAGAGATTATTTTGACCAATAGGAGGGCTAGGAAATACGGTTAGATTTAAATTTTCTAATTGTAACGGATCTCGTATGTGTAATCGCTACAATACATGCAGAACTCTAAATCATCATGAACAGTGTGTTGTTCATACGCCAACACGAAACCGTCAAAGGCGGGAAAATCCTTGACGTAAAATACTTTAGAGTGGAACAGATTCCACTTTTTCACATTAATGCTTAGTCGGCCAACAGAGCTATCCCCTTTCTTGAATATTACATTAGCAAAATCCTCAAGAACAATCTCATTGTATCTGTCACTAACAGGTTCATATCTCTCAAATATGATTCTAAATGCATCAAACTCTGGGAGTTTGCTTACACGGTAATCATCTCCGTAATCAGACTCACCCTCTTCTACATCTAACTTATTAGTGCTAACAGTTACGTTATCTTTAAGCAGTTAAAGAGTTACGGTACACTGGTTAGGCCACTCCCGGTCAGACATGATTGAGCTAATGAAGTCTAGCATCAGGAACCCTCAATTTATACAATTACCCCCACCCTAACAATACAGCCCCTGTGTTGCGTTATCACGGAAGGGTTCAAGTAGAACCTGTAATCTCGAAAGAAATGGATCGTTCATTTCAGCTAACTGATCCAAAATCGTAATCGAACCCCTAATGTATGAATCCATATAGTGACACTGACAAGTGTCAGGACCTGACGTAGCGTCGGGCCGTGCCCACGCGCATTCCTTGAAATGGCCGTATCTATAAGAGTCACTGGGCACTCTAACTGTAGGTCTAAAGCGAGCAAAGAGTCTTCGCATGCCCTCGACCTTGTAGAGTAGTTCGTTCTTTAATGTTAGGTATCGAGTCGCCTCGACCGAGTCGGGCTCGTTTAGAAAACTGTTTAGCTTCTCCATGACACAGAATGAGACACAAGTACAAAATTTAGCTACTTATAAGGGTTTACCCCACCACCACTATTACATCATACGTTTTACGTTACCCGTGAGCAGAGTGTATGCCAGGTGTGAGTCATATAGTACTAAGCAGTAAGCCGCAGTGTTTGCAGCAATAGCGTTTTTAGTCTCAAACTCCAGACGCACGTCTACAGGGCCAGTTTTTATTGAATCATTCTGCTTGGAGCAGTCAATAACATAGAGAGGTACGTTACTCTTAAACGTGTTGAAATCTACTGTAGGGGCACCCTGTATCTGGTAGTATGAGCTCTGAAATCTGGTAAACATGTCGTAGAAAATGCGTAGGTCACCATGGATGTTATCGTACGGGAAGTACTGAGAATTCAGAAACAGTTTGATATTGAGTAGATCGTAGTGATCAAAGCTGGAAGCGTCTTTTTTCAAATTGTTCTTCCTTCCAGTCTGGAAACCTAAAATCACGTAACGAGGTTTTTCAATTTGGGTACTCGTTTTTATTGTCCAACTATGACGTGTTGTCAGTGGTAAACTGGGGTACTCGTGAATTTCCCATGATCGAAACGGAAGGTGAATCAGTGTATCTTTCTCGAACATACGCAACAGCTTTAATCTGTGACTGTCTGATATTGTAATGTAAGGAACCCTCCAGTACAAGTCAGTTATATCAAGATCAACAGTAGCAGCGTCAGCTGAAATTACAGCATTGTTATCAGAGGCGGATCTCAGAAGAACCAACTCTTGTTTACTGTTAACCACTACCTTTTTGTAATCTTCGAAAAATCCCATCAATGTCCTAACGGGAACGGCGTAATTGAACTCCTTAACAGCGTCTGCGGATTTATTCGTCCCGAGCCACCCTCCGTTAGCCAGACTCATTTTTTCATTTTCCTTAAAAGATACCAGTCCTTTGATCGTCGTAGTTATGCCGACACTGCGTGTTTTTCGATTACTTGACCGTTCAACTCGTAACGAATCTCATCAAATAAATGTGCCATTGAGTTGTTCACTAGATTTACATTGCAAGCACTGCCGTCAGCTTTTTTAGCCTGCAGCGTCCCTTTAACATGTATGAAGCTTTCGAACGGTGCTGTGATTATGTCTTGCTGACTAATCGGTATTCTGATTTCATCGTTATTCTTAAACGTAGACGAGGCGTACGGTTTATGGGTATGAAATTCCCACCCCGTTACGACTTCATCGTACATTGCTCCGGACTCTATCGATAGAAGCGCCATACTTAAAGCCTAGAGACTTTAGAAACTTTATGTTCTTTGATGTTAACGCTGCCACCTTTCGGTGATTACTGATCAGTGTGTGGCTCGGCAACTCTCTAAATACTAGACCCATTATCGTTAGTAGATATGAATATGGGGTTTCTAGGACACTTTTGGGACAGACAGAAAATCAATGTAAAATACTGTCCATTGAACCATAAACAAATCTGTAAATCACGAACTAAAAATAAACGAATCTATAGCTGTTTGATTCTACTTTCTTAAGCTGAAACTTAGTGAAATATGCTTCGAATCAATCTCATATCTGCTTCGAATCTACGAAAATTCTGTTGTAAATATATTTAAATCTTAATGAAAAATCTTGGAAAAGTTAAAGAAAAAATTATTGAAAAAATAGTATAAAGAATTTAAATTGCCCCCTACAAACCAATATAGTAATATTTTGTCCTATAATTATACTATTTTTTCAAAAATTTTAAGTCTTAGTTTACAGATTTTTCTATAATAAATAGAAGAATCTACAGCTGTTTTACTACAATTTGTGCTGATTTGTGTCAAATTCTAGTAAAATTCTCCACTTTTCAAAGTCTGAGTTATACAAATTTTCCCTATATAAATAGAAGAATCTAACGCTGTTAAATCATAAATTCTGCTGATTTGTATCAAAATCTTTAAATTTTTCCTATATAAATAGAAACATTTAACGCTGTTTCTACATAAATTGTGCTAATTTTTATCAAATTTTGATAAAAATCCTTAGAAATCTACTGAATTATTGCTATTTTTCAGCTTAATAAAAAGATATTTTACTAAATAGTAAAACTTGGCAGATTCAAATTTTCCTTATTTAAATGGAGAGGAAAAAGATATCCTGCCCGTACTGCAAAAAAGACATTTTCGAACATCACTATACTCGTCATTATAAGTCGAAAAATCATCTAAAAAATAAAGATATTTATGAAAAAGAACTAAATTATTTGAGGAATTGGGCTAAAGAAAATCAAATTGTCGATCATGAAAAGATGTACAATATAGAAAAATTGCGTGAATTAAAGAAAAGCTTTAAGGAAGATAAAAAAGATCTCAATCTATTTAATAATGAAAAAATTCAATCAATCGCTGAGAAATTGTCCATTGAAACAAACGATAAAACTAAGTCTGAAATGATCGAAGAAATTGACAAAACTCTTAATGAGAAACCTGAAAATATCATTGATGTAGAAGTTTTATCCTCAATACACGGTCTATTTAAGCAATACATTTTAACAAATTTGAACGACAATTTCATGTCAATTTACAAATATCTTTCTATTTTGTGCCCAGAAATTAAAAGTTTAATCGAAAAATTTCAAGAAACTGTGAAAAATAGTAAAGGATATCTCTCTTTAGAATGCGAATACGAACGAACTTTAGTGAACGGTGAAACACAAACTTGTCCAATGTACTTTACTATAAAAGCAGACGAGATCTTTGATGTAAACGACTTTATTTCTAAACAATTTAATAAATTAACACATCGAGAACAGACAAATCATCCAAATCGAGGTTCTGGATGGACATTAAAACGCTGTAAACAACTGATTTTGAGCCTTAATAAACACGAAATAATGAACGCAGGATCATATATCGATTTACCACAAGAAATAAAGGTAAAGAAAGCTTGTGTAAATATCAAAAATGAAGATGACTATTGCTTTATTTACTCTATCCGATGTGCAATTGAAAAATCAAAATTTCATCCTGAACGTGTAAAACAATATGAAAAATTTGTAAATGACGAGATATTTTCAGGTTTCGAGTATCCAATGTCCTTAAAAGATATACAATTATTTGAAAAACGAAGTCACAATTCCAAGTACAAATATCCAAAAATGTCTATAAATATCTACAGTTATGATGAGAAACTCAATATTGTTCCGTTACAAATTTCTGAAAAATATGATGCCGAGTTAGAAATCGATTTATTGTATGTTAAACAAGAACACAAATCTCATTATGTTTTGATAACCGATTTAAATAAGCTCGTGAGTTCTCAGTTATCCAAGCATAAGGAAAGAAAATTTCTTTGTAGAAGATGTTTAAGCCATTTCTACAAA
Source organism: Homalodisca vitripennis (assembly GCF_021130785.1). Taxonomy (NCBI): domain Eukaryota; kingdom Metazoa; phylum Arthropoda; class Insecta; order Hemiptera; family Cicadellidae; genus Homalodisca; species Homalodisca vitripennis. The sequence continues at coordinate 32,083 of NW_025780833.1, forward strand.
TCTGGAGATTTAACAGATCATTTAGAAATTTGCAAGCAACACGAAGTTTGTAAGCCAATTATGCCGTTTCCAGGTCAAACAACATCATTTACTAATTATCAAAAGAAATTTTCTCATCCTTACGTTATTTATATGGATTTTGAGAGCATATTAGAAAAAATTCCGACATGCAAGAACAATCCACAAAGATCGATTACAACCAAGATTCAGAAGCACATTCCTTATGGTTTTACTCTATATTTAGTGTCAAATGTGACAAATCGCATGTACAAACCTATATGTTATAGAGCAAAAAATGAAGAAGATTTGCCAAATGTTCCTGCAAAATTGTTTGAAGAACTTAATAAATTATCGAAATACATAGCTAAAAAGTTTAATTCTAAGAATAAAATACCTATGAAATTGACCGAAGAAGAAGAATTAGCGTACCAAAATTCTAGTCTTTGTCATATTTGTGAATGTAAGGGTTTTGATAATCAAACAAGAAAAAAAGTACGAGATCATTGTCATTTAACAGGTAAATTTAGAGGTTCAGCTCATTTATCTTGTAACTTGAATCTCAAATTTCCTCAAAATATTCCAGTTTTCTGTCACAATATGTCAAATTATGATACTCATTTGTACATAAAAGAGTTGGCAAAACAGTATGGTAATGTTGATTTGATCGCAAACACCGATGAAAAATACATAAATTATTCAGTAAATTCAGGATGTGGGTATGAGTTTGAAGATGATAAACCAAGAAAGTTCATCAAGTTTTCTTTCGTAGACACGTTCAGATTTATGGCATCATCTATTGAAAAGTTAGCTAAAAACCTCAAAAAAGATGATTTCAAACATACAAATCATTTTATACAAGATGGTCTGAACGCAATTCTAGATAGACAACCAAATGACGAAGAAGAAATCTTTAAAATTCTATCTGGAAAAGGTATATTTCCCTATGAATTTATCGACAGTATTGAAAAACTTGATTACACAGAAGACCTGAAAATTCAAGATTTCTATTCACTTTTGACAGATGAGAGCATATCTGAGAAAGATTTTCAACACTACTTAAATGTATGGAACAAATTAAAAGTAAAAAATCTAGGAAATTACTCCGATCTCTATAACATTCAAGATGTTCTATTGCTCGCTGATATCTTTGAAAATTTTAGGAATATTTGTTTGAATTGCTATAAACTTGATCCAGCACACTATCTAACAGCTCCCAGTCTTGCATGGGATGCTATGTTAAAATTAACGAAGATAGAATTACAATTAATTAGTGATTATAATATGTATTTGATGATCGAAAAAGGTATTCGCGGAGGCATTTCTAAATGTATTAAACGATATGTGAAAGCAAATAACAAATATTTAAAAGATTTTGATAAGACAAAGCCCGAAAACTATTTGTTGTACGTCGATGCAAACAACCTTTATGGGTATGGACTTATGCAAAATTTACCATATAACGAAATCAAGTGGATGGATCCTAAAACGTATACAACAGCAGAATGGAAAGAAACAATTTTGGAACTCACTGGCGACGAAGATTATGGATATATTTTAGAAGTTGATCTTGAATATCCAACAAATTTGCATGAACATCACAAAGATTTACCTCTTGCTCCAGAACATTATAACAACAAACTTTGCACAACTCTTTTAAACAAAACAGAATATGTTGTTCATTCTAGAAATTTGAAATTCTATCTAGAACAAGGTATGATTTTAAAACATGTGAATAGGGTTATTGCGTTTGATCAGAAACCTTTCATGAAAGAATATATCGATTTTAATACTAGTATGAGAAACAAGGCTATAAGTGACTTTGAGAAGGATTTTTATAAGCTTATGAACAACTCGGTTTTTGGAAAATCGATGGAAAATGTAACAAAATAGATGTGATATTAAACTAGGAAACGAAGAATTTTCAATGAAACAAGCTAAGAAAACGAATTTCAAATGTTTCAATATCTTTGACGACAACTGTATAGCGAGTCACATGTACAAACAAAAGGTTAAATTTAACAAGCCAATCTACATAGGATTTTCAGTTCTCGACCTCTCAAAATTGCTAATGTACGAGTTTTATTACAATAAATTAAAGAAGTTTGATCCAGATTTGAATCTGTGTTACATGGATACAGACAGTTATTTCCTAGAATTGAAACGAGATCCTTTTAAAATTATTAAAGAAAATATAGATGACTTTGATACAAGTGATTATCCAAAAGATCACGAATGTTTCACTACTAAAAATAAGAAGGTAATAGGGAAATTCAAAGACGAATTGAACGGCGAGATATTAGAAGAATTTTGTGGATTGAGATCAAAGATGTACTCGTACAAATATCTAGACAAAAATCCAGTTAGGTGTAAAGGAATTAAGAGAAGCGTTGTAAATAAAACAATAAATATCGAAAACTTGAAGAGATGTTTGTTCGAAGATAAAGAAGAATTTAGGGAGATGACTGTAATAAAAAGCTATAAACATGATTTGTATACCATCACCATAAACAAGCTGGCACTGAACGCTAAAGATGATAAGAGAAATGTCCTAGAAAATAAGATCGATACAGTACCGTATGGCTATAAAAATGAAGCAAAATCTGATATATTAGACGAATTAAATAAACTTGGAAACTTTGAAAATTGAGAAATAACCGGAAGTGTTTACGAATATGAATTGAGAAAGTCAAAGCTGTAATTTTTTCTATATAAATGGAGGCCCAAAAGAAGTGTACAAAGTGTCAAGAATTTAAAGATTTTGAAGAATTTTCTAAAAATAAGAATACCAAAGATGGATTATACTATTATTGTAAAGATTGTAATAAGAAATATAGAAAAGAATTATATGATAAAATGGAAAAATTAACTTTAGAAGAGAAAGAGTGCACACGCTGTAAAATAGTTAAGAATATTTCTGAATTTAACAATTGGCATTATAGTAAAGATAAAAAACAAGCATATTGTAAAGAATGTATTAGAGAAATCTTTGCTGGACCAGTTCATTGCGTATGCGGAAGAGAAATTCAACAATTCTATAATCTTAAAAGACATTTACAAACAAACTATCATAATTCAAGATTTTAGTAAAATTTATTAACATTTTCATCGTGTAATTTAGATATTCTATAAATCAGTCGAGATTCTGCCATATTTGTAGTAAAATGATTTCCGTTGTATAAAATATTCAAAGATTCTTTCATTTGGTTATACAGATTGATAGAATTTGGTTCGTCATCAATGAACAAAATCTCTAATTCAGGATAATTTATTTTTAGATGTTTTAATCTTTTCGGTATTTCTCTCTTTTGAGCTCTGATAACGTAATAAGGATATTCCCACATGTGATTCTTCTTAATTAACACAAAAACATGGTGTTTTTTCTTATCAAAATCTTTACATACCACATCTCTCTTCATTAATTCCATTTGCAATTCTTGATTCTCTATTTTCAATGATTTCATTTCATCTTTAATTTGTAACTGTTTTATTTCATCTTTTAACTGCTTATTTTCGTTTTCAAGTTTGTACTCGCCATATTTTCTAATACTCGGTAAAACTTCTTCTAAAACCCAATTTTGAAATAATTCTGCAATCTTCATTTTAGATTTCAGTATTAAAGAATATATGCCCGGTTCATTAATAAAAATAGTGTTTTTTTGAAAGTTTGAAGGTAAGAACGATTCGTTCCCCCCTTCTGAATCTATGTTATCGAAGCTTTTTTTATATTTTTCTTTAACGTGATCTCTAATCGCTTTCATCGTATTTTTAAATTCCAATATTTCTGCAATATCTTTTGCTTTAAACCAAAATTCATTATTATCATCGGCAATTGTAAAGATATGTTTGTTTTCAAATCTAAGTTGATTATTGAGCAGATCCACAACAGACTCCATTTAGATAGAAAAAATTTAACAAGCAATTTTTATTTTGAGTATAAAGTCCTGATTCATTGATGAAAATAGTATTTTTTGAAAGTTAGAAGGTAGGGCAATCGAATGACCCACCTTATTTATTTCAGAATATGATAATTTATCATCATTATCAACATGCTCTCTAACTGCTTGTTTCGTATTTTCATATTCTAGAATTTCTGCAACATCTTTAGCTTTAAACCAAAATTCATTATTATAATCCACAATTGTAAAGATATGTTTGTTTTCAAATCTAAGTTGATTATTTATTGGATCTACAACTGTCTCCATTTAGATAGAAAAGAAATTTAACTAGTAATTTTTATTTTGAGAATAAAGCCCAGATTCATTAATGAAAACAGTGTTTTTTTGAAAGTTTGAAGGCGGGGGCGAATCACCCCTACCTTCAGAATGTATGTTTTCGAAGCTTTTTTTATATTTTGGGGTCCATTTTAATCCTTTTTCAATCTTAAATATATTGTTGTTTTACTCTCATTATTTAATAAATTTCCCTCAGAGTCTTGAATAGTCAGAACGATTTTTTGAATTCTTTTAATATTTTTTCTAATTGGAATATAGTCTATTTCATTCGGTTTTTCACTAATTTTTGATCCATAAGCAACATTTGGAAAAAAAGTGTACAAAATTTCAGATTCTTTGTGAAGATGTTCGGTATGATTTTCAAAACTAGGTTCAACGAAATTACAATGTACTTCAATTACATCGAACGGTCTAAATTTTGGCGTTTTATTTCCTAAATATACCTGATTTGGCTCAATAGTTTCTTGAACAAACCCTAACAAATCTACAATAATTGCTGAAAACATTATTCTTACTGGTGATTTTATTTGAATTTTATTAGAGAGATAATTTTTTTGCATTTCAAACTTGTTTTCGTCAAAGTTTAAAGATTTATCTGATTGTTTGAATGTTTTCAGATAATTTTTAAGGGAATTTTTTATTTGATCGAAAGTATAATATCCTTTGTTTAAACCATAATATTTTGTTATGTTCTTCTCACTAAATCCTATACAATAAGGAGAACTTTCACTAATATTTATTACAAAATTGTCAGAATAAAAACCGCTTAAACCGATAAAATAATTTGATTCTTCCTCTAAGTGTATAGGATGTTCCAAGTTTAAAACTAATTTAGAGCTTTCTGAAGTCAACTTGAACGGCTTCATTTTCGCAAGCGTTGCTTCAAGATGAAAATCTTCTATTTAAATGGAGAAATTTTTAAAGCAAAAAGATCAGATAAAACTTCAAACGTTTGAAGAAAATAAGAAAGATCAACCAATCAGATTGTTAATTGTTGGTTCAAGTGGATGTGGAAAAACAACTTTATTATTGAATTTTATCTACAATAGGTTCATTCCTTATTCCAATTTGTATGTTTTTAGTAAATCTTTAGAACAAGACGTATACAAAAAATTACAACAAAGATTCAAAAATATTGAGAAGAACTTAAGCAAAGAAATATCACATTTTTATAATGCTTCTGAGGACATAGTTCCATTAAGCGAATGTAAACCAAATTCTTTAATCGTTTTCGATGATTGTATTTTAGAAAATCAAGACGTTATTAAGGAATATTTCGTAATGTCCCGTCACAAAAATATCTCTTGTATCTATCTTTCTCAATGCTTTTCAAAGGTTGATAAACAAGTTATAAGAAATAACCTGAATATGTTGTGTATTTTTAAGCAAGATGATCACTATTCGAGAAAGATTTATAACAATTATGTGGGATCTGATATGAGTTATAACCACTTTATTGAGTTATGTGATAAAATTTGGAAGGAAGACTACGGATTTTTAACTATTAATCTAACTTTGAAGCCTAAAAATGGTAAATATCTGAATAAATTTTCTAATATAAATGCTGCTCAGTGGTCTGACAAATCTACTTGATAAAATATTTGTTACAATTATTTTTACATTATCTTTACTTTTTATTTACATTATGAAAATAACAGAAAAACGGTAAATCTGTTCACGTTCCACGTTGTACGTTCCACGTTTTCACGTTTCGTGTTCACGTTTCGTGTTCACGTTCCACGTTCACGTTTTACGTTCCACGTTCACGTTTTACGTTCCACGTTCATGTTTTACGTTCGTGTTTACGTTTCACGTTCGTGTTTCACGTTCGTGTTTCACGTTCATGTTTCACGTTCATGTTTCACGTTCGTGTTTACGTTTCACGTTCATGTTTTACGTTCGTGTTTACGTTTCACGTTCGTGTTTCACGTTCTCGTTCACGTTCTCGTTCACGTTTTACGTTCCACGTTTTACGTTCCACGTTCACGTTTTACGTTCCACGTTCACGTTTTTACGTTCCACGTTCACGTTTTTACGTTCCACGTTCACGTTTTTACGTTCCACGTTCACGTTTTACGTTCCACGTTTCAAAATTTTCCTAAATAAATGGGGAACGTAACTTCTGAAGAAGCGAAAAAACTTGATCAAATCGAAAAGAAATTAATCAAAGAATTTAAAGAACAGATTCGAATGGATGAAGAAGAACAAGAACTTATTCAAAAAATCAATCAACCTGTAACTTCTGCAATTAAAAATGTTGAAGGTAAAATTAAAAACGCTTTAAGCGATAATCAAAATTTGATGAATTTGGTTCCAGTTGTACGACAATTTGCCGATATTTCAATTCCAGAATCTGAAGTAGAAGAGTTTGAATTGCCAAAATTACCATCTTCAACACCATTTAGACCTCGAATCATTGAAGACTCTACCATAGTTGAACCAATAAGTCCTGGAACAACGGATATAATAATTGGTGAAATTGGTAAAAAATTCCTTCCTAGAGCGAAGGATGATAAATTTGGTTTGTATTGGGACAGAAAAAAGAAAAGTTTTATGATTGGAAATTTGCCCGTGAATTTTGAGCATAATGATATAATTATTGAAGATAAAACATATAAAGGAACTCAAGGTTTATGGAGATTATTAACAGGCACTGATGTTCCAAAAGACGGTTTATATTCTGAAGAAGACTTGAAAAAGTATACAGAAATTTTATGGAAATCTGATTCAATTTACAAAAATAATGATCCATCAACTAAGAAACCAAAGTCAAGTAAAGGTAAAAAATATCTCAATTTGATTAAACCAATTTGGGAAAAACGAAGCGAAGGATCAGGTGTAAGAAAATACAGTGATAATAAGATTGAATACAGATATATCGACGATTTGACAAAACTCGATGGAATTATTAATTATATTTATGCTCAAGAAAAGGCTGGAAACAACAATTTTTTGAACGAAAAGAAAGCGATTAAAGATTTTATTTCGAACAAGTTGATTGGAACAATATTATAGATAGCGGTTACTATCCTGTGCAGATTTTATTGAAATATGTGGCCGAAATTGCAAAATTTAAGGAAGAGAATGCTGAATATGACGAAGTAGATCATTAAAAAATGACTAAAATCTTTTCTTATCGACTTATACATGATGTTTAAAATTTCTAAATTTTCTCTTATTAAATGGTGGACTACAAAAAGTATTCAGGTGATATTGAAAGGGCGGAGTTTAAAAATTTCTATCCAATTAGTAAACAACATTTGAATGAACCGAATAAAAGAACTGAGTTTAATATTGATTTTGGAGATAATTTTTGCTCGTCTAACTTCCAGTTTTATATTTCTGGAACTTTAACAAAACAAGATGGTCAAGCATATCTTGGAACTGATAATGTTAGATTAATCGATAATTTTATACCGTTTTTATTTTCTAAGATTGAAGTAAGAAAACACAATAAATTGATAGAAGAAGTCGAAAACTGTGGCCAATTAAGCACAATTAAAGGAACTATTTGTTATTCCAAAAGTGATGTATTTTTAAACAGTTTTGAATCAACTTTTAAATTTGGACAATTTGAAGCGGTCGGTGATTTAGCACATTTCGGCTTAGGATTCTTTGAAAATGTAAATTTTCCAATCTATAAAGGTGGATTTTACATTAGTTTCATAAGAGCTGAAGACGATGATGTGATTCTGAAGACTGCAACTGGAAATGTTATGCCTGTTGATGGCAAAATTACAATTAACGAGTTTTTCATTAGAGTTCCGATGATTGATTACAAAACCACGAGTAAAATTAGATTGATTGATGAAATTACAAAAAGTCAAAACATTATGTTTAATTTTCTAGATTGGCAATGTATTGAGCAAAAAGGTATTTCCGGAACAACTTATTCGTTCGATATTACAAACATTTATAGAAATATCTTCAATCTCAAGTTCGTTATTATAGGTTTTCAAACAGATAGACAGAATAATCAAGAAAAAAATCCTTCAAAGTTTGATAGTTTGGATGTAAAAAATATCAGAGTAAAATTGAACGGTTCTTATTATCCAGATGAATTACAAAATTTAAACATTTCCGGAGGTCTTTTCAGAATCATGTATCAGATGTATCAAGATTTTAAGAAAGTTTACTACAAAAATATGGAAATGTATTACAACCCCAAAGAATTTATAGCAAATAGACCCATTTATGTCATTGATACAACAAAGAGTTTGACAAATATTTCTAGTTCAAAGAACGATATAATTATCAATATGGATTTTCAAAATGCTGTTACAAACGCGATTTGTTATGTGGTTGTGGTTTCTGAGAAATTTTTAGCCTATGATGTGATTAAGAACGATATTAAAGAAATTCAGTAAAAATCGTCTTATTTTCTGTTGAGCGAATGTTAGCAAATTTCATTATTTCCGTTTATAGATTTTTCATTGAGATTTCTGGATTTTTTCATTAAAACAGCTTATAAATGTAGAAGCAAACATTAAACAGTAAAACAGCTATAGATTCGGTTATTTAACATTCGTGATTTCCTGTTTGATTTCTCAGATTTGTTTATGGTTCAATGGACAGTATTTTACATTGATTTTCTGTCTGTCCCAAAAGTGTCCTAGAAACCCCATATTCATATCTACTATCGTTTTCTTATATGCAAGCGTAGTGAGACTATCTCGTCACGGAAATTAATCAATCTGCCGTCCTGGTCCTTGAGTGTTACGGAAATGTTGTTCACTCTACGAACGTTCACTGGTAAATAGATTACATTGGCAGGTTTCTCAACTATTTTATAGCCTGGGGCCACTTCAGGATAGAACTCGTGCAGTACATGCCCCTCTACACCGTTTTGAAAGGATCCTCGGGCAATATTACACTCAACACGTATAGTATTTACATTCATTATGTTTATGGGGACATCGGATGTGTGTACCCTGCCTGGCTCAAGTGGTTTTTTACTGAACCCCAGTAGGGGAGCGATTGTCTGTTCTCTGTCAAAGTGTATGATTTTATTACAAGTGATTTCGGATTTTAGAGTACTATTGTTTCCTTTCAGACTAAATGTCACATCCGCGCCTAAATGGGATTTGATGTATTCTTCGATATTTTCAATTTCGTACGACCCCTCTGCTATCTTGATTTGTTTATTGTCACCGTAATAAAACATATCGTTTATTCCCGTTTCAATATTTGGAATCGTATAGTATGTGGAGAGGTCAACTAGACCAATTTCGTAATCACCATCGCTCACGTCCATTGGAGGAAATACCTCGCATGATACCTGTGGAGCAGGACCGCTAAGTGAAAACATTACTGCTGAGAAACTTTAAACACAAGTGTCCGCAGACTACTGAGCCCTCCCTCTGTCTTCTCTCGTAATTATACCGTACGTTAACGTCTGGTCCTAGGTATGATATAAGCTCTATTGGTGGTCTTAGGTTACCAAAACTGTCAAAGTAGTATACCCTGTCACCTAACTTCCTGTAACACACCCAATGTGTACCTTCACCGGCCGAGTTATCCAGATTAATTATGGCCGATTCATACGATAGCGGGCGTTTGGGTAGAGCGTCTCTCATATAAACTCCACGGAAATTCGGAATATTAAGTAGTTTCGCGTAGTGTACTAGCTCGTAATTTGATAACGGTTTTATTGGTATCGACGTTTTTTTTATTGCAACACCTCCTCTTCTTTCTTACCCCACCGCCTCTCTTTGGATACGGCTTGAGGTACATACCCTGACCTTTACGTTTGGGCTTCCCTCGCTTGCTTCTCCGCCTCTTCCCTCCACCGAGGGCTGTTTTGGTCTTCATGGCTCCTGTTACAGCTAAGGCTGCGGCTCTTTCCCCAATACTTGCGTCTGCCGATTTGACTCTTTCCCAGGCTCTTTTAGCTAATTCTTTGTCGGCTTCTCTTCGGTGTTCGGAATCCCTGTAGTTTGAGTACGCTATATCGTGATTTTTACAATACTCGTCCAAGGGATTTATACCCTTATCACCCCTTGCCAATCTCACCCCTAATTTCGTACCTGGACCACAGTATCGGTACCCACCAGGTAAATGGAGGTCGACAGGTAGAGCGTCAATTGCACGGTTCAAAAGATTTCCAGCGACCGCTCCGGCGTTTTGCAAAGCGCTCGAAACCAGACCTCTTCCTCGCTTGACGGTTCGTTTCAATCTGTTTGGCTTTACTTTGTGCTTTCCCATTTTATTCCCTTATATACCGTAATACGTTATAGAGTTGCTTGAGCAGGGTCTCCCTAACACATGTGATCTGCAGTACGTCAAAGATATCCGCCTCGGATCTTGTAACCACTCCTGTAAACTCGTCGTACTCCAGAACGTGACTGTGTGTTATAAAGTACAGGCGACCGTTTATATATCTGAAACCTCCTCTAATTCCATCTGGGACTCCTGGCAATACGCTACTGGTCATACCCAACATAGTGCCTCTGAGAGTGCATTCGTTAAATTCTACAACAAATTTGTCATCGGTAAAAATGTCAGCAACTCACATATAAATAAAACCATCACGGTTTCGATCTCACCCTGCTCACTGGGTCTTTAAAGTATGGGTTGACAATATTGAACCTGATCCAATCGCTTTTATCGATCACGTTTATAGCGTCTAGTGGTGGAGCCAGTAGTTTGTACATACCGTAAAAAGACTTCGCTCACCACTCTCACCAGATAATTAACAGACACAGCGTCACTCATGTCAACAGGGTCGTCCACAAGTTTCAATCTTTTATTCCTACAATTCCACGTGTCACCGTCAAGTATCGGAGTGTTCACTTTAAGGTATCCTCTATTAACAGCATCTCCGTCATACAGCGGAGAAGCTACTTGACTTAATCGTTTATGTCCAAATAACCATTTATCCTTATCCGAATCCGGTGTTCTTTTCTTCACATAATTTACAGTGCACGCGTCGGTACCTTCTTTAGGTTCGGCAACATTAGAAACTCTGTAATTATTAAAGATAACTGTTCCGTCCGCAATACTTTTAGTAGCAGGCAATAGATTTTGAAACTGAGAGAGTGTAACGGCATCGTTTGGTCCTTGACCATCGGCTACATTCACTAGTCTCCTCTTTTTAGCGTCGATCGTGTCCTTGTCTATCGCCAGCGTTTTTTCATTCAGTTTCCTGTTCAAAGTCTGTAGGTTTACACCGTCGCCAGCGAGAAGAGGATCAGCCATCTGTCCGAGTCTTTTGTTATCACATTCCCAGACTTTACCATCACTACTTCTTTTTAGAGTGTTCGTTTTAAGATATTTTAGCGTCACTGCATCTGTATCCCCCGCGGGATCACCTATCATGCGCAACCTGTAGTTGTCAAACCTGTAATATTTGCTGTTCGTGTCCTTATAGGGTACCTCCCTAGCAAGACGGCGAAGAGTCAGAGCATCGGTCCAGAGTAGAGCATCACCTATGTTGCTAATTCTGTTACCTTTAGCGTCCATCACATTTTTCTTGAATACAAGCGAAACGTCAGACACAGTCTTGAGGACTGCGCTATCCACATTATTTTTCAAGGTCTGCAAGTTTATAGCGTCTAGACTCTGCTGGGCGTCGGCCACGTTACATAACCGCTTGCCCTTGATATCGTAGTTGCCATCGACTGTGAGACCGAATCCTTGTCTCTTACTTCCTTCACGGACCGTATAACCAAACTTGTCAACACTCATTGTGTAAGTGATGAAGACTCCTCCTGTACATTGCTCTTTATAAATATCTTATCCCAGTCAATATATGTGTTTTCATCAACATCTAAGACGCCGTGGAAGCGAGCTGGAGGTACGGTGGTGTGTATCTTATTGATCCAGTGAAATAGTTGCTAGACGCCTTATAGCTTCTTCATTTGTATTTTGTAAGCTGTTTATTTGATTCTGCTGAATAAGCGCTTGATTCTGAAGGATTGCAATTTGAGAGTACAGTCTTCTTACATCTTTCTTTAGCTTTTTGTTTACAGTATTCGTAACTCTCTGAATGTCTTGCTTCTTCAGGGATTGTGGCCTCTGACCAAACTTATTGACGGTCATCTCATCAATGATCTGAATCTCGCGTTACTATCACCTGATATAGTCTTTGATTCTTTGAGTTCTTCGATAATGTTTATTATTTCGTTCCTATGTCCCGTGTTATCGGTCTCTGCTGAGGACACGAGGAGTCTGAGTCTGTCACACAGTTCGTTTGGGTCATCATAGTAGATAGGGTCTGGTGCTCCTACATCCTTATACCCGCTACCGGTCTTTGGGAAGAGTTGAGAAATAATGACTTTGTATTTCGTTGAAGCGTTACGGTTCACGTGATTTTTATAATTGTAACTTCTCTTGTGAGCAGAAGACAGTGTCAATATATCCTTGTAAGCTCTCATATCGTTTACGTTGTAACGTTTGTCATCAGGCAGACGATTAAAAAGCAATTCATAAAGTCCCTGTGTAGGTCTGTAGGACCGTTCACCTACGAGTATGCTACCGTCATCTCCAAATGATAACTTCTTATCTCCTACCATTAGCGTATTGTTGTCGTAGCGTGGTCCGTACGTATGGTCGAACTTACTATGTTTACCTGACATATCCTTCATCATACTTGTCATGTACCTTATGGTTATTGGATGGGAGAACGTGTTCTGTATCCATGCAGATGCTGAGAGTTGTCCTTCTTTCGTGCTGAGTATATCACTGACGTCTGGTGACGACGGTCCTGCTTCAAGCACATCATCGTCCTGCAGGAACGCAGGTGTTTTGGGGATTGACATAACGTCCGGAGTGAACTGTACGGCTGCCTCATCTTCATTTTCCTCTTCTTCTTCTTGCTTTGGTTCGGTTTTCGGTTCAGTTTTTACAGATCCTGTTGTTTTTCGTAACTCTGACAGGATAGGTTTGTACTGTTTTTCTAGAAATACGTCTGTGGCCAGAGTTCCTTCTCTGAACTGTTTATACTTTTGCTTTATAGCTTTCCTCAAACGAGTTATACTGAGAGTAAGGTCCTTCTCCTTTGAAGCCATTGTTTAAACTGACAATGTGACTCGGTTTTAGTACTTTAATACTAACTACTTTATGGCAGTTCAACCTGTCTAAAGAAGAGGGCTCGTTTTTTATGCTTTCTTAGAAAGCGTACGACCTGCTTTAGTGACACCACGGTACCTAGCCCTCTTAGGTAAACTGTTCTCGGTATTTGTACAGGTCTATCAGGGTCCCTGAACACAAAGGTCCTTTTCCATACGTCTCTCCACTGGGGTATCTCAGCTACAGTATACTTGTCACTCTCCACGTGCTTTTCCATATATTGTTTCAGATGCTCTATAGGTCTGTTCACCCTACTGTGTATGTGAATCATGTAAGAGTTGAGTAACCAGAATTCACTTGGATTAGCTCCTGTAAAACTCCTCCAAGCCTCAAACTGTTTGGTATTTGTAATTGAGTAAGTCCCGTCACGCAGTGTTATTCCGAACTTATCGCAGTACATTGGTACGGTCGGTAAAGCCAATTTGAGAAAGTCTGTCGTAAACAGACTTTGACAAAGATTGTTTACACCAGCAAAATCTTTCTTCCTTTGACCTCGCGGTAAACCGTCTGGGACGGGGCCGTAACCTACGTTGTAGCTAATGTCAATGTAGCACTTTGAAGCTAGAGCACGATTGTAGATCTTGACAGGGTTCCTAATTGGTATTGTTCTCTCTGTAATAAGAATACAGCGAGCTGCATGCGGTATGTTACACCCGTACTGGAGCATCCTTATACAGGTCTGCGCAAAGTTTAAACTACCATGAGCGTTTCTCAACGGTACGATTTGACCGAATTGATCGGGAAACGGTCTGAATCTGGATAACATGTTCTGTGGATTTCTTACCGTACTATTTAGCATGTCCTCGTGGTACACCACGAGTTCGAGCGGTACCCCTTTGTTTTGACTTCTTTTCACAAACTCTATCCATATATCGCGATTGTAGAACCGTTCGCTTGCTGAAATCATTAACAAGATTACGGGTGGTAGACTAGCACTGTACATCCCTACACGCTTATGTCTCCAGCACCTCCTATTGAAGAGAAAACCGTGTGGTCCGCGTCTGCTACAGTAATTACCGCAAAACTTTTTCTTATCGGCATAGTACCAGGTGCACAGGTTTGAATGGACTTTGTTGGATCTCTGGATTGAGAAACCTCTGAGGTCATTGTAGTGGTATATCCTTACCATCATAGATCTTGAATGAAACTATCGATTCCGATACGATACCTGCCTTTATCAATGTCACAGTCCTTGCATATGACCAGGAAGCCGTGTCTGTCTTTCCACGCCAGAGCACACATTTGTTTAAACTTTTCAATGTCTATATCGGTATTGATGTGGTCACTGTATGCATGGTGAAGGTTTGTTTCGTCTTGTTTGAATAGTACGATAAAGTTGGCATTGTCTCTAACGAGCTGTTTGGGTATATAGCTGTAGGTCTGACCTAGGTAGAATGTGTCAATATTCTTGTGTCTACCCATGGTGAAGTAGTTTCGTATATTGTTATGTTTTTCACAGGCTATGTCGTCGAATATCATTACTGAATTCTGTTTAGCCTCACTCGGATGTATGACAGATGCATTGTCATCATACGCGTGGTATCCGATCTCTTTCGGCATAATCTTGGATAGTAGCTGGTACTTAGAGTTGGTAGAGTGATTTTGAAATCACGTAAACATTTTCAAATCTCAAACCGTTAGGATCTACCAATAGGTTAAACAGTACGTTCGTTTTACCGCAATTGGACGGTCCAACAATTAATCCGCGAATCGTGTCAGGTAGCAGAGGACCGTTTTTATTTGTACGATTCATACCACCACCTACAAACTCGTCAAAGTTTCTCACTGGTAATTTCACAGATTGACTAATCAGTCTCATTGTCGAAGATAAACTAAGTTGCACATTATTATGACAAAGTATATAAAGTAACAGAGCTGAACTGGTAGCCCTCCTGGACGTTGGAGCGCACAGCTGCATCCGCTCCCACGCAGCGGCTGGTGCAGCTGCATCCGGTCCCACGACTGCAGTTGCAGTCACACACTCAGTGTGTGGTGATGTCATGCTTGCTCACCTATGTGTCACTGTTTTTATCGAACCCTTGCCATCTTACAAGTACTTTGTCTCCTTTCCGCCTCAACACTTTCTCAACTAGATATACATTACCAGTTTTGGACCTGAGCATTTCTTGTTCATAAAACCCACCTTTCAATACTTCACCTTTGGAGTCTTGTAAAATGTACGTTACGGGTTTTGTAGGTTTTATTGCATATACTGTAAATACTTCATTTGTCCAGTTGGGCAGATAACCTTTTTTAAAAACTCCTTTGTATTTGCTAATCCTTACCTTATCGTTTAACTTGAATTTAGTATTTTTAATTTGTGTATTTCTTTTTGTGGTTTTGTTTAAAAGGACAAGGATTTGTTTTACGTGTTTCTGTTTAACGTCTTTTGGTTTCATACCGATTGTTCTGTGGACATTAATATTGTACTCCTTGACTATATCAGATAGAATACTGAACCATTCGTAACTTCCACGTGTCGTGAATTTTCTATACATTTTCTCTTTTAATGTTCTGTTTAGACGCTCTAAAATAGAGCTTTTCAGATGTGAGTAGGTCGAGTAAAGGTTTATTTTATATTTGTCCATTAGCTTTTTGACGTGAGTGTTGTACCACTCCTTACCCTGATCAGTCTGAAGATTTTTCATTTTGTGTTTTGCCAAAATGGAGTCTAGAGCATGAGCTACTTCTGCACCTGTCTTGTTTTTTAAAGGAATGGCAAACGCAAGTTTACTAAAGCAGTTTATCATTGTCAATATATACTTGTAACCTTTGTTCACCCTTGAATACGGGATCATCTCTACTATATATATATATATATATATCGTATGGGGGACAAAGGCAGCTATCCTATCTCTACTAGATCAGCCTGGTATAGATCATTGAGTCCCTTCAGAGTAACCCTGCGTCTGGGATAGTTTTTCCTAGCCGGTTTGTGCAGTTCTTTCGCTATCGCGTCCATCTTTCAAAATGAAGAAAAAAATCTGTATACCGGTATTTATATTAGTCTAAGTGGTGTGGTTTGGAACACCCACATCGAACACTCGCATGCTCGATGCCCAGGTTAAACAGTATTTGATTTTGAGGGCCAGTCCAGAAGTAACTGATTGTCGCCCGGTGATCAAATACTGTCCCATCCCTTGTTGCTTAGACAATGGAAAGGTCGCACATGCAACGCCCGGTCCTATAGTAAAAGAGCCGATTGTTACACGATGTGCACTCCCATAAACTACGCATTGTGTAAAATGTATCTTCCGTGAAGTAATAAGCGGTCGACGATTCTTTTTGCCAAACAGCTGAACGGTCTCGAGCACACATATGACAAAGTCTGCGTAGTCCGCGTCCGTCGTAAACTTCTTTGTATCTGACTACCAATTCAAAGCAGTATTCGCGATGTTTAGATTTCATTTCCCGACGGATGGATTCGGGGATCTGGATATATCGTAAGAAGCGAATAGGATGTTGGACAATTTGCCGCAGACAAAGATCATAGAGACTCTTTGGGTTCCACGCCATGATTGAGAATGAAGTGCTCTCCCACCAACACCACTGCCTCCACGGTTACTCTCCCACCACCGACTCCCCCACTGAGACCTCACACTTTGCACAAAGATAAGTGTTTACAACAGTATTTAGAATTTTACAGTAATATCAACACTATATACAAGTTTATACATTTGTAATCTGCCATGGCTGATCCGGTCCATCACTATCTCCCACACATTCACACTCGATCCCAAGGAATTATGGGGTTTAGTCCACCTGAAGGATCACATTCACACCCCCAAGGCCACGAACCTCTCGGCATATTCACGGCAAGAGTACATCTATGGGTTTTAGCCCGCCTCGTTGCCACACACATTCACACATGATCCCAAGGAATTATGGAGTTTAGTCCGCCTGAAGGATCGCAACTACTCTGTCCGGGACCTCAGAGCCCATACACACACACTCAGGCTTTTGGGCCTACGAGGACCGGTAGCAAGCACAGTGACAGGAAAGTGATTTTGGTCTTGGACGCTGTGTGGTAGTGGGGGTACACGGTTGCGAGGAGAGCGTTCAGTCTCGGTCATTGATGGAGGAGAAGCAGCATCTACTCGAGCAATCGCGGGAGAAGTTAAAGAGGATGAGGGGGAAAAGCATTGACCTACGAAGGTTATTGTTTGTGGTGTCTGTGTTTAGAAGAGTGAAGGAGGCTATATTTACACCCACTGTGAGTATACTATAATATACTAATATTTAGAAGCTTTACTATAGCCATATGGTAGTGTCTCATACTCTCCTTCCCGCTTACGCTTAGGACCGGTAATTTTAAATAGTTTAGTCTCTTCTACGGTAACTATGTTTTTGTCTTTTGTCCGTCTAATACGGTTTTCTGTTATTTCTAGAGTTGGATCCGTTTCACTAAGCACCATTTCTTTTAATTTTTCAAAATTTAGACGTTTACTAGTTTTTAAATTTAGAGTGAGACCTTTTATTTTACAGACTTAAACTAACGAATTTTTATTTGTGGACCACACTAAGTAGGCATAGGTTTTAGGACCACCAGAAACGAATTCTACAATGTATGACCCGGGACCGTAGTCGACCAACTCATCGGTAATCTCCCCGAGGTAGTCACCGGTAGGAACTTTATACATGCCATTTTTATGTATGTACAGTACGCTGTCTGTGTCATAGTAAAGGACTTGAGATTGTAGCTGTTCCAAGTGTTCATACAGTTTTAACCTCGCGTGAGATGTAGTAAAAGCGGCCAAGACGACGTTGACGGTTCTGAGGGACTCGCTAACCTCTTCTATGTTTTGCCAATTTACGAGGAGAACCTCTTCGTTAATTTCTTGAACCGTATTTACTTGTGTCCCGGGACTGGTTAGTAGTTTGAAAAATGTGTCGTGTGATCTTATTATCGATGTCTTTGTCTGGTTCTCTCTCTGTCCGAATTTTCCCCAAAACGAATTTAGCATTAATTTCGCGAGGGAGCGAAGACCCGCGTTCTTTTCAATTTTTGTTTGGTCAAGTCTGATACCTTCATGTTCAAAATATTTTTTAATGTACGTTTCTTTGTCCTGATCAGTGAGACACCAGGAAGGGTAGCACGATGCCTCCTGCTTGATTTTTAAAAATTTATTTACAAAGTCTGTGAAGAGTCCGCCTTCCTCATAGGTCACTACCTCGTATTCCCATAATTCGTACATTTCTAAAATGGTATAGCCTTTTTCTACAGCTTTTCTAATTTCCTGCATCGTCCATGTCCCCGTCAATGCTCTCTCTTCCATGGTGTGGGCACAGTCACCCGAGTACATGTCCTCCCCACACGTCCTACATAAAACAAACATTAATTTATCGTTCATGCGTGTAGGGAGAACCGGGTGATACAACTTTAGCGGGGGCAGGACTTTACATTTAAGAAGACCTTCAGCCTGCATGCCTCGCCCCCTACATTCTCTGTCACCCACATAGATTTTAGGATGAGATTTTACGTACATTTTAAATTTATTAACAAAAGGATAGAGAGAGCATACGTCCACATACTGTATAGACTCCCCCTCTGCACACTTGTGGTATGTTCTTGCGTTGCCTGTTCTACCACCAAAGAAGGCGTCTCTTGGATTAAGTGGGAGCGTGTTTAGAATTGGTAATGAATTTAGGTATGCCAATCTAGGATCTTTTTTCATTTTCTTAAATTCACACTCCCACATCTCGATAACTTCGTATCCGGAATTTTGGAGTTTAGCTATTTTGGATTTGGTCCTTTCGTACCTCAGATGCAAAGAGTCTGAGGGATCATCTGATAAGGGCACTTCCCTCTCATACTTGTAACATTTAGGGCACCCGTGGAAATAACAACCCTGAAATTCATACACACGTTCACCGTCGAAATCGTCTACTTTCATACCGGCAATTTTGACTTCTCTTTCCCGGCCTGCATGCTGCATTCGGACGCCGCGCTGATCCTCCTCCCGAGTCAGCCACTGCAAAGCGATGGGGGATTGCATGCCAACAAGTCTGTATCCATTGTTAGGGACCAGGCCAATAGTATTAGGTTTTAAGAACTTCCGTCTAAACACCAAGTTACAGGCGCTGGCTATGGTGACGGCTTCCATGAACGGGTCTACGTTACATTCTTCGAGAAACATTGCTCTGAATTTTATGCACGCCTGCGCCAAAATCTCCACATCTGAAATACAATACTCAATCAGTTCTTTTTGGAAATCAAACACTACGTTTTTGTTGACCTGGTCATTGTGCCAATTTTCAAAATCTTTATAACTTTTTTCGAACATCGATTCAGGGCAGTAGTATTCCTTGGGTGGGATGGGACCTACATAGTTTTGGTTTGCCAGAGTATTAAACAAGTGAGGGAAGTAACCCTTCTTCTTCTCTGGGGGTAGATCAAAGGCTTTGTTGAGTGCTGAGAGGGCCATGGGGAAATAGTTCAGTGAGTCGATAAATCTCACGTTGTCCAATTCCATGAGAATGACTTTGGTGCCACGCATAATTAGCTCTGGACTGAATTTTGTCTGTTCCAGTACGTATTTTAAGATGAATTGAAAATCAAAGCCCTGGCCGTTATGAGCCATTACACAAACGTTTTTGAAATGTTTTCTAACATCCATCACATAATCCATGAATTTAACTACAGGATCTTGTCTGAAGACTCGAGTGCGGGTATTACAATGTTCACAATTTCCACCACCGATACATTTGAAACAGAATTGTTGCGAGACACATAGATTTTCTTTATGAACTTTTTTATCATCAATGTACTCGTCCTGTCTTGTTTTCCAGATCGAAAAATATGAATAGATAATCTTCTGTTTTGGGCTTGCCTGTGTCGACTCGCATGTAGCACTAGTGGTTTGGGGCCTTGAAATCATTACAGATTTTACAGAAAACTTCCCCGCACACGTGTTTCGATTTACGCTGTTTCAGAAATACGAGTCTTTGACATTGTTTGCATTTATTAACAGATTTACACCGTTCACCCTGGTGAGCCGCGAAACATATTTGATTTTTTAGAGTTATGTTACAATTTGGGCAAACTATTCCTCCATGCTCCTTTTTACAGGGCGGAGAAACTGTCTGACACGCAGGACAGATGTTTGAGCATCTGTGAAAACCTTTGTGGTCGTAAGGGACATGGCACGCCTCACAATAGAAATGGCATGCAAAATCTGCAGTGAGGGATGTGATCACATTGTAGTGACCGTTATGATACAGTAGGTTAATTTTATACAGAGCACTTTCTTTATTACCGCTAAAATACACGTCCCTACCCTTACTGTTATAGTTGTAAACTGTAATATTATATTTTTTGAGGTGCTCTTGAAATTTTGAAAGTTCGGGGACCCCCGCTCCCTGTTCAGAAATTTGGACCCCGGCTTTAGTCATCAGTTTTTGGGCTCTGAAAGTTTGTCGCTTACCATTGTCCTGCCTTATTGCTTTGAACTGAGGATCTTTTTTAGAGTTGGCTTTGGCTACTACCAGAGCACGCGCTAGACACAGATTATCGCTATTCTTAATGACTACGATACCATTACGGGTCTTGCATTCTTCTTGGAAATTGTTATAAAAACCAGGTCTTACCCTACCACTACCAACAGGGAGATTGACACGCGTACATTCGACTTTGAACGTATCGGTAGATTTTACAGAGTCCGCGTTACTTTGAATTATCCCCCCAAAAATTTCAAAAAGGACATCGTCTTTGACCTGATCAGCTGGTCGAAATGCCACGTAGCCCGGATCTTTACTTTTTAAATTTAGACTATGAAGTGTAAATCCGAGGTAGTCCGAATCAGTGCAATTTGCTTTCATTTCATTTACAATTTTAGAAAATCCCGTCCTTAGCCAATCGATTTCATTAATGTTTTCAGGGACGGGATTGAATTTAAAGGTGGTCTTAGTACCATATACCCTGAATTTTCTCACATAGGTCTCGTTTCTTCCTAGAATTTTTACAGGATCCAACTCCATATCCATATATACAGGTTCAGAACCTACTTTAATATTTTCGTACGACATGTTTAAAACTAAGGATATATTATTTACAATAAGGTATTATAGAAACGATTTTACGTTAGAAAAGCAACTCAAATGACTAAAAAGCTTAACTGCTACTAGTAACGATAATATCTATTTAGATTAAGAAAAATAATTACAAGAATAGTATTAACGGTAATTAAAATAAATATTAGTAAAAATATTTTAACGTATTAGATTGAATTATTTTACTCGAGTAATATCAAAAGATCGTAATTGTTTAAGTAATTGTGTAAAATTTAGAGCGACACACGTCCTATCTCCCTGACCTCCCGCACGGATCTGACGGGAGAGAGAGAGGAAGGAGTGCCGGCCTCTCAGGTTCCACCAATCAGAGCGCTTAGATACTATTTACATCCAATCAAGGACGCGCTTATTCCAGCCAGTGGGGAAGCGCGGAATTTTCTTGTTCAGAACTGGCTAACTCAGGTCTATTTATGTTACAGACTTCCTCTGATGACGTCACATATTGTTACGTGTGTGGCGGGGGTGAAGAGTGCCAATGTGAATAGTTGTTAAGAAATAGTATAATACATTAGTTTTTACCCAAAAAATGTTTTATTTTAAACTCCTGGAACCCCTATGCTCAGCTCTATACATCGACTCACCGCATCACACAATAAGGTACGATTCGTCTTTATTTCTCTTGTTTAGTTAAGTGAGGTCACCTTCCCGCCAATTTCACAATTGAGGTTATGTTCCCCTGTTCCCGCCAATTCATCATGGGCGCAGCCATATTGGATACGCGGGAAACCAAGAAAGTGAGGTTAGGTTACCTTGTTCCCGCCAATTCATCATGGGCGCAGCCATCTTGAATACGCGGGAAACCAAGAAAGTGAGGTTATGTTCCCCTGTTCCCGCCAATTTTTCCCGCCACCGCCGCCATATTGGAATTCCCTCCGTCCCTCGTTTCTCCCTCACGGGGAGTGTGAAGACCCAACAAATCACCGATTTTACCGAAAAACACCGATTTTGACACCACAAATCACCCCAAAACACTAGGATAAGAGAGTGAGCAGGGAATTTATCCCACACAAGAGGGAATTTTTCCCGCACACGAGGGAATTTCTCCCTCCCATAAGAGCCCATGTTACGGCTCAAGGGGCGCAAGGTCTACTGTTTTATATTGTACATAACTGTAATAAATAAATTTTAAAGCCACAAATCATTTTTAAATTAATGATAACATTAGTTCTAATACACAAAATTCACAACATAACTTATATGGATATAATTTTTATTTAGTGAACTAAGTTAAGTATCGACCACTACAATGAACTCGAACACGTCAATATACACGACAACGAACACGATCTTTACTCTTGTATAGCCTCGCTTTCAGTTAATTATATTTTTAATGATTAAAATCATGAAATACCCAAGCTTCGATCTAAATGAACGCTATGTTTGTTACCGCTTGCTCGTACCTTATAATTAGCTCTCTAAGCACCATCTGCATGTGTTTCGAAATTGCTTACAAAGGCAAGATAAAATGTCAGTGTTTTGGTTTGAAAAAGTTGTTGTAATAAAATTTGTACATGTTTCCTACATTAGTTTTAGAAATGCTTCAACATAGGCTATAGTTTGGCTATATTTCGTTATTGATTTATCTGTGTCAACATAAACACACGAAAATCTTTTTAATGTGAATGAAAATACTAAACGTGACTTTTAAATGGTAATACAATTTTTATTATTCTAAAATTGTGCTAATTTTACAATGCAAATTACTTTCATTCGTTAGTAGACTACTATGCAGTGATTGTTGAGAATATTTTAATGTAATGGCATGCTTATTTCAAGCTTGGTACTTGTGGACTCTATACTACACAAGCATATGTTTTTAAATAAGACACTTTCTTAACAGATTCTAAGTTAAACTATTTTTATGTACATTGCATATAGTTTTATATTATTATACTATGAACCACGAATATGTTTGCTTTTTATAAGACCACAAACTTTTTCCTGGAGATCAATTGAATTTATCTTAAAACAGAAATCGATCAATTCGATAAGCTACGCTAGGTTTAGGAGGTGCCAATACGAAGGTGACAAAAAGTTAAAAAATGAAAAACGGTAAAGTTTGAAAAACAGTTAGTTCATATACTTTAGATGACTCAACTTTATCATTTTGTTATGTGTTCGCCTGTCTTTTTTAATTGTAACAAGTTAAGAAAAATATGGTAAAAATATAATTTCCTTTTAACCCTCCAACTGGCAGTCATTTTTTCCTGTAGTGGCGGCATGTTTTCGAGCCTCGTGCAAGGGTTTTTTTAAAAAATTTATTAAAAATATAAAATTAAAAGTAATATATATAGAAGTATATATTTTTGTGTTCAGAATTAAACATATAATAATATTAGTATTTTAAATTTGGCCTTAAAAAAAATGTTTACTAAAATTTTTTTTCCATGAAATTCAAAATTTACATTTTTTTTGAAGTGAAAACTTCTTTAGGCGCGTTGAGCGTTTTGGTAGAGGGTAAAATCCTCGGTTTCGCGTCACCGACATGCTAATGATACTACCCTGCATGAAAAAAGTCAGTCTCGCTGTGTTTTTTAACCGTAGACTTGGCCGCGGACTACTAACCTGCATGAAAAAGTCAGTCTCGCTGTGTTAAAACTGTACCGGCGGAGTATGAAAACAGACTGCGAAAATCAGTGACCTTTACAGCTTCCTCTCGCGATTTAAAAGTGAAGCCAATGTCGTACAATTCTGTAAGATGCGTCAAATTAAAGCTCTTAAATATTGGCAATCTATTGGTTACATTTTTAAATATTAAAAAAAATTCCAAATAATTTTGATTATTGTTTACATTTTACATAGCGTTTACAATGACAAGAAAAAAGTAGTAAGCGAGGATTTTTTTATTTTTTGGTCAGACAAAAATTTGTCAGCGAGAAAGTTGTGTGAAATAGATGAATATTTTTTTTGTAATTTATCATTTTTTTTATTGGAAGTTTAGTTTAGCCTGTAGTAGCGTATGAAGTGATGAGTGAACGTTTCTGCCGGAAACTGTAGTTGGCGCATTGGCTCACTGATACCGTATTAACTCAATAAATTAGTTTCTTGTGCAATATAAATACCTTTACGAAAGAACCAAGTTAATTTAACTAATTTATTAGTTTTAAAAATATTGTGGGTTTAATTTGTTATTGCAATTATATACTTTATCCGTAGCAATAACTGTATTATTTACAACGGTGTTCAAACTCACTGTTGTTCAACTCGGTGTTTACTCACTTGTATTCTATGTTTAACTAACTATTAATATTGAGCAATTACACAACATATTTTTATACAGATAAATGAATAATGGAAACAACGAATATATTTTTAAACATTTATAATATTTGTACGAATATTTGTATTTAAAATTTAGCATTATTCATTTTAATTATTTTTTAATATTTAACCTCTTCATCATGAAAATGAGTATTATTACGGTATAAGATTTATCTTACTAGCGTGGTAAAATAGATTTCTAGTTATTTGATAATATTTTTTCGTGGATTTTTTTTTATTTGGGGGGGGACCATACCTAGCAAACCAAGTTATAGTAAGAAAACTATAAAAGTGAGAGTACCATTGTGTGTCAAATTTATTCTAGTTTCAGAAACACATAAGCATTATACAAATTTATGAAACTATAATAACACTATATAACAAAAAGCAGCGATGCGCATAAATTGTGAAAATAGGGTGTATATGTAAGAGTTTGCTAATAAAAGTTTTAACTCAATACAGTTTTACTTCTATACATAAATATATTGCATATTTTATTACTCAGAATGAAGTAAACTATACAGCAGTAGTAAAATAAATTCCATAACTTTTTTTTGAAGAGTCGAAAAAAGTTTCATTTTGTCATATTACTCAAAAATTTTGCGAAAGATTTTCGAGAAATTTATTTATTCTAAAATATATTTATTTGCACTACTGCAATATTTAACAATTCACCACACACTAAACACAACACTAAAACACAAATAAACCTACTAAAACTTACTAATAAACACGACTCGTCACATCAACAACTCAGACGGCATCGACAACATGCGCGGTCACATCTTTTACGTTCCAAACTACAAACTTGGTACGTTGTAACTACAATATATAGAGGAATAAAACTATAGTATTCCTTAGGCTTTTTTTCCCCCGAATCCAATGGTGCATGAATCGAATCGATACGTTGCCGGAGATATACTGTTATGAGTGATTATGCAAGGGAATGTTTGTTTATCAAAATTTTGACGAACAACAATCCGCTAAGGGTTATGTTTATCAAAATTTGATAAACAACAGTTGGAGGGTTAAATTATCTTTTCCAAATAATGTCGTATTTGGTTGACCAACATTATAGCTAGTACAGCTAA